>NW_026705713.1:300000-479923 GCF_029867415.1 Vicia villosa | reverse complement strand
ACTTCAGTGCGTACTTCAACAGGGGCAACTCCCTTTTCTCTAGTATACGGCATGGAAGCTGTGCTCCCCGTAGAAGTCGAAATCCCATCAATGAGAGTCCTCATGGAAACTAAGTTATCAGAGGCTGAATGGTGTCAAAGCAGATACGATCAGTTGAACTTAATCGAAGAAAAACGTATGACTGCTCTATGCCATGGACAGTTATACCAAGCAAGGATGAAACAAGCTTTCAACAAAAAGGTTCGACCTCGTGAATTTCAAGAAGGCGACCTCGTGCTTAAAAAGATCTTGTCTTTTCAACCAGATTCTAGGGGCAAATGGTCTCCTAATTATGAAGGCCCGTATGTTGTCAAAAGAACATTTTCTGGCGGTGCCATGATACTTACTACCATGGATGGTGATGAATTCCCACATCCTGTGAATGCAGATGCAGTCAAGAAATACTTTGTCTAAAAAATACAAAAGAACAGCTCGGTAAGTCGAAAACCCGCAAAGGGCGACTTAGGCAAAAATGAGCGTCTCGGTGGACTGAAAACCCGAAAGGGCGGTCCAGGCAAAAATTAGAGACAATAAACAGAAAAAATTCATCCTGGTAGATTGAAAACCTGAAAGGGCAATCTAGGCAAAAATTAGGGATTTATGACAAAGTAACTGCATTAGTCTATACTTCGTCACCTGAAAAGTCTGTACTTCATCAAAGGATCTTCAATCAAATCATTATCAATCTGAAGCGACAAGCACAGTTGGAACTCAAAGTTATTAGAGGGGATAGTGGTTATTGCTTTCAATGTAGCCTTTTCCGCATAATTACCATTTCCAACTTTTGTAAATACTCCATGGAATCACGCCTTTAGCTGATTACCATCCTATTAAATAAATTTGAGCCTTGTGCCCATTTGTTTGCAATCTTTAATTTCTTTCAGCTTGCAAAATGACGCTTTAATTGTGTTATTCGTTTTTGAAAAAAAGAAAAAAATAAGTTTTAAATGAATTTACTTCACTTTTCTTTTTCAAAATAAAAGCGAAACTTTCCTTTAAGTTGTGAACAACAGAAGGAACATTAACAGCTATCTCCATAGGATGAATCAAAGATTATGATAAGAAAAGCTCTTCTATCCCCAGTGAAGAAGGTCTTTTATCCCCAGTGACGAAGATTTTCCATCTCCAGTGAAGAGGTTCTTCCATCTCAATGAGAAAAGATGCTCATCTTCCCCAGAGAAGTTTAAAGCACGCAACACCATTCATCACCGTGTTGAAAAACATTTGCCAAGTATCTGGTTGTATTGCGACGTTGGTCCTTCTCCAGTATATACTTCTTTGTCTGTCAATATTGTCAGCATGCATGCGACATTCATGACATTCATCATTCATACATATTTGCATCATTTATGCATTCTTGCATTTTTCATGTTTGCTTAAAAAATCACTTGTTCAGGATATATCTATCCTCGAAAAAAAGAAAAAGAAAAAAAAAGAAGAAAAAGAAACAAATATGGGCGTGTCATCTCTCCAAGTAGGTCGCCACCCATAAGCAGAAAAGAACATATTCTTTCTCCAGTTCCCCACTGAGATCATTCCTCGTGGAAGAAGGTTGCTTTAGTTTCTCCTCTCAAAACAAAGGAGAAAATCCCCAGTTGAGTTCATTCCTCATGGGTACAAAGTCTTGATTGACTGTTTCTTTCCAATTCATTCATGGTTAGAACCTTGTCTTTACAAGAGATTCAAATTCCGATTCCCCAAACAGAGTCGTGAAAAACAGACAATAAGCAATAGCCTTATCATCTGAGCAGCTTATGTCTCTTTCAAAAGTTTTTTTTCCTCTCAAGGAAATCAATCATGAAGACCATTTGACAATCAGGGCCTTATTACTGTTCACAAGGCTGAATAACCAGTAATTTCCCTAGCAAAGTCTCCAGAAATCATTTTATCACTTGGCTGATAATTGATCATGTCTTCAAAACCGCTGTCACAAGGCTGGTAGTCGGTAACCTTTTGTTCTGGTTATATTATTTAACATGTCTATCACAAGGCTGATAGTCGGTAATATTAACCAAACCTTTGAAACTTTTTTTACCTTGTCAAGTCTATCACCATGCTGATAGTCGGTAATACAGTTTCATACCTTTCACCTTCGCATTATTAAACAAGTCTATCCCTGTGATGATAGTCGATAATGTCGATAGGTAAGCTTTTCTTACAAAGCTATCATTCCCCGGTGAAGCATACACTTGCTTTCCCGAAAAGACAAAACGGATTCTCTTCCTAAAACGGATTGAGACATCCTTCCCAATCTCTTTTCCCCAGCGGAGTCAGTTCTTGATATCCCTCGGTAAAGATATCCTTACATCATTCGCAATTTTGGTATCTTAGGTCCAAAATTTGCGTCTTCTGATATTTAAGTCTCTTCCACCCTATCAAAACGAAGATTTTCAATCTTCATGTCTCAGGTTGAAGAAACTTAAATAGGGGCATCTGTCATACCCCAATTTTTGACCTAAGATACCACCTCATATCATCTGCATATGCATCATTTGCATCTCTAACAAACTGCATAGCTTGTGTTTGCTACTTGTGACTCAGCAGGATTTAATCAGGAAAACACTCATCAGTACAAGTAACAATCAATTAGGGTTTTGTTCTCCCTTCATCTCAAAAGAACTATCTTCATCAACAATCAACATTTGGTCCTCAGAGATTCATTTCAACAAACTCAAGAGCTTTGAATCGACTGAATTAGGGTTTTGCCTGAAGATAGCATACCCCTGACTTTTGCTCAGAATTTGACCTAATGGCTTGGGACATGACCTCAAGGCCCCAAGTACATCACTTTGACCTAATCCATTGGCTCAGAACATCTCCTACACAAAGATTGATCAGACAAATCCTCAGATCAGGGTTTTGAACTATCAGGGACTGAAATCAGGGATCACATTTGGGAAACCATAAAAACCCCCAGGAAGTCAATCAAAGGTTTCAATCATCCTCAAATAATCCCTATGACAATATCCCATGGAAATTGCATCTCAATTCAAGACCTACAGTCATTAATTTCATCAGGTCGACAATTAGGGTTTTTTGACCTAATTCACTGAACAACTGACTTTTTAATCAAGACATGGTGTCACAACGCAAACCATGGCTCAATATCCTCTAATGCTTCAATGTGATCCATTCATACTATTCATTTGATGAGGATAGCCTGTTTCATTTGAAATCTCCAGAAACGCGATTCGTCTGAAAAAGTCAACTGTACAAGATCACCATTGACTTTTGGGGAATTTTGGTCAACCATGACTTTTGAAGTTTTAAATCATCAATATATGATATGAGAAGTCATTTGATCAAGAAAAATCAAGAAAATCAATCAAGAATCAAAAAGTCAAAAGTTTGACTTTCCATACTTAGAAAAATTTCTAAGTGTTTTTCATGGTTTTTTCCAAACTTTGGAAGGGAATAACTCAAAATTTCACCTACAAACTGAAAAAAACTTCCAACATGAAAGTTGTAGATTTTGATCCAATGAACAACTTTGTCACATATAATTTTTTTCCATAAGATCAACCATTTAAGAGATATGGAGCTTCAAAGTTGGCATCTTTTGAAAAATTCACTTGAAACTTCATTTTTCTCAAAGTTCATGGATCTTTTTCACCCACTTCCTTAAAGATCTTGAAGAAACTTTCAACTAGAGTTTTGAAGTATGTAACATGAGCTTTCCAAAATGTCCAAGAGCATGAAAAAATATGGAGTGTAGCTATGGTTTTGAATTTTGACATTAGTGACCATTTCACTTGAAATTTCAACCATTTTTGCAAAGTTATGAACCAAATTGCCAAATAATGCAAGTAATGATGCATCAAGACAATAATTGAAGATATTTTCTGATTAGAAGATCAGAATGGAAGAGGATAAGAAGCTTGAAGTTTAACCATGGTTTGGTCACTTTAACCATTTTGCATTAAATGTAAAAGATTCCTTTTTATCTCTTAAGCCAAATCATCAAACTTTGATCAAGTTGCAAAGCTCTGAGTTCAGACTCTTTGGCCTATAAATAGAGGTCCAAACTCCATTCAAAATCACACCAAAGTCACACAAATTATAGGCTTTCTCTTTCTTTCTTAGAATGCAAGTTTCTTAAGTTTCAAAGAGGTAAAATGCTCAACCTCTAAACCTTTGAATTTCTGACCAAAGTGATGCTTCCCACAAACCACAAACATCATATGGGATGTGTTTGATCCACTCACACACTCCAAAAACATCTCAAACTCAAAATCACTACCTCACTTCTCAAATATGCATAATCTAAGCCTTATCATGCCAAAATCCATTCAAGATCATTTCTGTCCAAAATAACACTTCTAACACCTTCCATATACTTCATATGAATGATCCAAACACTCACATATGACTTGTAACATCTCCATCTTTAAATTCGATTCATACTTGAAGCAACTGCAGTTCAGGTTCCATAGCTTAGCTCAGGTGAATTCAAACTGTTCCAAGCATTCAAACATGTTCCATAAGGTCCATTGATGCTGTCCAGATCAAGAAACAACATCTGTAACACCTCCAGGCACGATTTCAATTTTCAGTTTGGCCGTTTTTGAAGGTAAGCTTCTTGAACTTCAAACTCATACATACATGCATCATAAATGAAAAATTGAGTTGCTATCTTGTTTCTGCACTATCACTGATCATTAACCCTCAATCAATTTCACAATTCATCAATCATACACGATTTCATGATCAATCTCAGAATTAGGGTTCTTCGTGTTCATCAGAAAATTGATCACCTTAGAGCAAAAATAAATGAATTATGAGGGCACCATCATGATCCTTATGAAAAAACGAGTGAGTTAGACCCTTCACTTGATCAATTTGGTTCAGTTTTCAGAAAATTCAAATTCAAAATGGGATTGTGTTCTTGGCGCGTTTTTTGGTTCATGAGTTTTAAAATTCAGTTTGAAAATATATTGTACCCAGCGCGTATTACTAACAAGCCACGAGCGTGGCTCAGTTGGCTTTTGTTTTGAGTAGTGACCTCAAGGTCACGAGTTCAAGTCCCTATGGGACCAAACCCTTCTTTTTATCACCTATTTTCTTTGATTTTTTACACAACTTCAACCATTAATTTAACCATTCAATTTAACTTATTTTTTCTTCATTTTTTACACACTTATTATTTTATATATGTATTTTATGAATATCAAAAAAAATCACAAAAATATATTTGTTTAATACATTTTTAATTAAGTTTAAAATAACATATTTTTAAGTGTTTTCTAATACTTTTAAATATTGTTTTTCACTTAATCTTTAAACTTAAATCACTTGTAAATATTTTTTTGAACAAACCCTAATCATCTAAGTGTTAATTGAGGATGATCTTTTGATTAAATTGACTTCTTTCAAAATTCAAATCGTTTTAAAACGAGCGATCGCGGTTCTTTTCAAAAACAATGAACCATTTCTTTTTGAAACTTTTGATTAAATCTTTTAATTAATCAATTGATTTTCAAAACGATGTGGGGCCTCTCGAATATTAGAGAGTATAAGACCCACTCCTTTTTCTTTTTACACAGTCTTTTTATTCAAAATAAATAAACTTTCTTTCAGAACAAACTTTCAAACCGTTTTTTCAAACAACGCGACTGTAAAACGATCAACCATGTTTTGTAAATAAAACACGGGCCTCCACGTAGGTATAAGTCCCAAGCCCCTTTTGTACATACCCATTCCAGTACATGAAATTAGGTATTTCATTGTACGCCTTTTGTACATAGCTCGATCTGTTCTTTTTAACTTTGAATAACAAACCAAAAACGAAGGTTTCTTTAAATCTTCCCAAAAAAATATACCATGGGCCTCCATGTAGGTATAAGTCCCAAGCCCTTTTGTAAATACCTGTTTACATAGCTTTGAATAAACTCAAATGGACCTCTCCCCGAGTGTGAGTCCCGAGCCCTGTGTATACAAATGGATCATGCTTACAGGTATATTTCCTTCATAAACTCCATTATATACACACACTTTGTCATATATGTATAACTGTTCATAGTTGTTCATGTACTTGTTAATGTTTGTTCATACTTGTTCATACTTGTGATTGTGTTATATGCTTATTCAACTTAGTACAACACTAGGTTCCCCATAGCCTCCTATCGGGCTTCGTGCAAAGAATCTCCACTAGTTTAGGTTAGGACATAGAGTATGGTTTCCCAGTGAAATCGCTCTAAGAGCTCAAACCAACTATACCATGCCTCCCCTTGGGCTTTGTACAAACGAGTGACCCTCCCATAGCCTCCTCTTGGGCTTACAATGCAAGGACCCTGGATTGTCCCTCCCATAGCCTCCTCTTGGGCTTACAATGCAAGGACCCTGGATTGTCCCTCCCATAGCCTCCTCTTGGGCTTACAATGCAAGGACCCTCGGATAGCCTCCTCTTGGGCTTCGTACAAGGACCCACGGGCTTCTTATAAGCATCCCCAATATCCAATACAAATACCCTAGGAGATTAGACATTTTTCATCTCTATGCTAGGAGTATCTCTTATATATCATCACAAACAATCAATCAATCAAAATCAAACCTTTTTGCCACAAGGCTGGCTAATTAATCAAACTGTTTTACCACCGTACTGGATGATTAATCAAAGTTTTTGTCACAAGGCTGACTTCATTGAAACTTTTGCCACAAGGCTGGCTGATTGATCAAAGTTTTTGTCACAAGGCTGACTTCATTGAAACTTTTGCCACAAGGCTGGTTAAACAAACAAAAACATCTTTATCATTCTAAGCACCCTAAGTGGCATGGCCCCGGGCTTATAATGAAAAGATTTTCAAACAAAATTAAATAGATGTATGTGATGATATAGATTAGATACATCTAGCATTTAGACGACATTTGTCTATTTTCCTTTGCTTCCACTAGCATAAGTGGGAACTACGATTGCTCTGACTTTCTCAACATCCCTTTGAGAATACGTAGGCACAAGGTCGATCCTTGGCGAGCAAAACAAAACAAAAAAAAACTATTCAAACCTTAGCACCCGTAGACCCCGAGCTACAGATGCTCTGATTCCCTCTAGGGGATATGTATGCAGAGGATCGCGATGATCTTTGCGAGCATAATCAAACAAACATCTTAGGTCCCACCTATTTCACAAGAACCTCCACCACAACAAGAATGGAATAAACATAACAAAGAAACCTATAGAGTACTATAGATACGTTGGGTGCTAATACCTTCCCTTCGTATAACCAACCCTCTTACCCGGAATCTCTCCCCCACTTTTTAGGTTATTGCAGCTTTTTTCCTTTTCCTACTTTGGAAACAATAAAAAGTTTGGTCGAAACAAAGAAAAATCATTTTTTTGAGCACTCGAGCCCAAAGAAGGCATCAGGTGTCTCATCCACAAAAAAGAGGAAACAAAACGATTTTTCGCCCGCGACAATAAGCTTGAGGAGTTTCAGGTGATGGCTCTCTCTCAGGAATCTGACCATAGTAAAGCCAATTGGCATGGTTGTGCACACTCGTCCTAGGATTCGGTAAGGTGAACTGATACCAAACTTTGTTATCAATGAGAAATTCAAAACGATCAGGTCCAAGATTACCGATGATACCTCGATTAAAGCAGAAATTGATGTCCATAGAGGTATGGGTACCAAAAGGTGTCAATCTAAGCAAAGGCACTCTCATTCCTATGGCATTAGCAATCATAGTGACAAATCCGCCGATCCTAATGGGTGAAACTTCGTCTTGCGTGATGCGCTCGAAGTTTGTTAGCATGAATGCGATGGCATTGACCGGGCGGTTCTGAGAGGTACAAAACATGATGAACAACTCTTCTCTAGTGAATTCAGTGACATTATCAGGCTTTCCAAAAATATAGTGAGCAAGGATCTTGTGAAAGTAGCGGAAAGTAGGATTGTGGATGTTCTCAGATTGAAACTCATTCTCTTCAGGGTTGTCGTTTCCGGTGATCTTGCCCCAGTATTTTTCCAACTCCCAGTATGGAAGGTTTTCTTCAGCTACTTGGGCGTATGCATCAGGTCCATGAGGTAGTTCTAACATTTCAGCAAAATCTCGGATGCAGAAATTAAACTCCATACCAAAGAGTCTAAAGAGAATAACTCCTTTTTTCAGTCCTTGTCCACAGTTTGGGAGATAGGTCAGGGAGCTCAAGAATTCCAGAGTGAGCTTCCGGTAAGTGCTAAACTTGCGGAACAAGTGAGAACCAGTCCAACCAATTTGGTTAAGCAGGTGTAGGATACTTTCTTCGATACCAAGTTTCACCATAGTTGGTTGGTGAGGATAGCAAGTCAAATCCATGTGTCTTCCAGCCAGCTTGTTAAATCTTGCTTCTTGTCCTCTACCACGGAACACAACTTCCATGTTATCAACTTCTTGCATCGTAGTTAGTAGTTAAATGAAAAACCTAGAAGTTGAAAATATTAAGATTAAGTTAGAACTAGGCTAGTGTTAATTTTTAAAAATAAATAAAATTAAATAAAACAAGTTATAATAATAATTATAATTGTAAAAAGGATGTATTTTCACGAGTTAAGATAGCGGCTATAATTATAATAAATATTATAAGATGTATGAAAAATAATAAGAAAATTAAAAAAATCTTAGAATAATTAAAAATAGAATAATTAAATGAAAATTAAAGGTTAAAATTTTAAAAATAAAATGAAAATAAAAAGGAATACATAAATGTGGGTTGTCTCCCACCAAGCGCTTTGTT
Source organism: Vicia villosa (assembly GCF_029867415.1). Taxonomy (NCBI): domain Eukaryota; kingdom Viridiplantae; phylum Streptophyta; class Magnoliopsida; order Fabales; family Fabaceae; genus Vicia; species Vicia villosa. The sequence goes on along the minus strand of NW_026705713.1, from coordinate 471,174 downwards.
TAATGTCGTAAGCTCGACGATTTTAAAATAGAAAACTATTTTTTCGAAAGAGCGGGCAGTTCGTCTAGTTTAAAAACTTCGATGTTTTCATTGTATTCGAGATGATGGTAATACTTAAGACGTTGCCCATTTACGACAAAAGGTTTGACGGTTTGCCCTTTGATTTCTATCGCTCCACTTGGAAATATGTTAGTTATTTCGAAAGGGCCAGACCATCTAGATCGTAACTTACCAGGAAATAATTTTAGTCTAGAATTAAATAAAAGCACTTTATCGCCTATGCTAAAATTTTTCCTAGATATACGCTTGTCGTGCCATTTTTTCGTTCGCTCTTTATAGATTTTGGCGTTTTCGTAAGCGTCTTGTCTAAGTTCTTCTAATTCGTTTATGTCTAGAAGTCGTTTCTCACCAGCGGCGGTGTAGTTTAGGTTTAAGTTCTTAATGGCCCAATAGGCTTTATGTTCTAACTCTACTGGTAGGTGGCATGATTTTCCATAAACGAGTTTGAATGGGGTAGTCCCTATTGGAGTTTTGAAAGCTGTTCTATAAGCCCATAAAGCTTCATTTAGCTTGGTTGACCAATCTTTCCTAGATATAGCAACAGTTTTCTCTAATATTTGTTTTATTTCGCGGTTAGATACTTCTACTTGACCGCTTGTTTGTGGATGGTATGGTGTGGCTATTCGATGATTCACTCCATATTTTCGAAGGAGTTTCTCAAGTATTCTTGAAATGAAATGGGAACCACCATCGCTAATTACCAATCTTGGCACACCGAACCTAGGAAAGATGACGTTTTTGAAAAGTTTGATAACTACTCGTGTATCGTTTGTAGGAGAAGCAATAGCTTCTATCCATTTTGAAACGTAATCGACGGCTACGAGTATATATTGATTTCCAAACGATGACGGAAACAGTCCCATGAAGTCTATTCCCCAGACGTCAAATATTTCTACTTCAAGAATGCCTTTTTGAGGCATTTCATCGCGTCTTGAAATGTTTCCAGTTCGTTGGCATCTATCACAGCTTAGTACAGCAAAATGGACGTCTTTCCACAAGTTGGGCCAGAAAAGTCCAGATTGAAGGATTTTGGCGCAGGTTCTAGATGTGCTATGGTGTCCTCCACACGGTGCAGAATGGCAATGTGTTATTATGCTTCTTATTTCCTCCTCGGGTACACAACGTCTAAAGATTCCATCGGGGCCTCTTTTGAACAAGAGTGGGTCGTCCCAATAGTAATGTTTTAGGTCGTGGAAGAATTTCTTCTTCTGTTGGTAACTTAGATCAGGGGGAAGCACACCAGCAGCTAGGTAATTTACGAAATCTGCATACCAAGGTGCGTTAGATCGGGCTAAAGCTATGTCTTCTAATTTGTTGGTTTCAGAGTTTGGATGGTATGGTTCGAATTCATTTGCCTCTAATTGGGCGATGAGTCTTTCATAAGGGAAATCATCGTCAATTGGTACTTGTTCGGGTTTCAGATTTTCTAATCGAGAGAGGTGATCTGCTACGACATTTTCAGTGCCTTTCTTATCTTTAATTTCCAGGTCGAACTCTTGCAGTAATAAGATCCATCTCAAAAGTCTTGGTTTGGCGTCCTTTTTGGTTAGGAGGTACCTAATGGCAGCGTGGTCAGTGTATATGATTATTTTGGCTCCTACCAGGTAAGAACGGAATTTGTCTAATGCGAATACGACAGCTAATAATTCTTTTTCTGTTGTGGCATAATTCATCTGAGCTTCGTCTAGGGTTCTACTCGCATAATATATGACATGTAGTTTCTTATCCTTTCTTTGTCCTAGAACGGCTCCTACAGCATAATCACTTGCGTCACACATTATTTCGAAAGGTTCATTCCAGTCGGGAGGTTGCATAATTGGCGCAGAGATCAATGCTTGTTTAAGCGTTTGAAATGCTTCAGTGCATTTATCGGTGAAAATAAATTCGGCGTCTTTCATGAGTAGTTCAGTTAAGGGTTTGGTTATTTTAGAGAAATCCTTAATGAAGCGTCGGTAAAAACCAGCGTGTCCCAGAAAACTTCTTATTTCTCTAACGGTTTTGGGAGGTTGAAGGTTTTCGATAATCTCGATTTTTGCTTTATCAACTTCGATTCCTCTATCGGATACGATGTGTCCAAGTACAATTCCTTGTCGAACCATGAAATGGCATTTTTCCCAATTAAGGACTAGGTTTACGCTTACGCATCGTTTTAGCACCATTTCAAGGTTTTCTAAACATGTTTCAAAACTTCCTCCACAGACAGAGAAGTCGTCCATAAAGACCTCCATTATTCCATCTAGGAAGTCGGAAAATATTGCCATCATGCATCTTTGGAAGGTCGCGGGTGCATTGCAGAGCCCAAAAGGCATTCGTCTATAAGCGAATGTACCATAAGGACAGGTAAATGTGGTCTTCTCTTGGTCGTCAGGGTGGATAGGAATTTGGAAAATCCGGAGTATCCATCCAGATAACAAAAATGCGAGTGTTTAGCTAGGCGTTCGAGCATTTGATCTATGAAAGGTAAAGGGAAATGGTCTTTTCGGGTGGCTTTGTTTAGCTTCCTATAGTCAATGCACATTCTCCATCCAGTTTGGGTACGTTGTGCTACAGATTCTCCTTTTGCGTTAGTGATTACAGTAACTCCTCCTTTCTTTGGTACGACGTGAACAGGGCTAACCCATTTACTATCGGATATAGGATATATTATTCCGGCTTCTAGCAGTTTTTGGATTTCCTTTTTAACCACATCGCTCATAATAGGATTTATTCGCCTTTGATGTTCCCTAGAGGTTTTACTATCGTCTTCGAGCATAATGCGGTGCATACACAGAGAAGGGCTTATACCTTTCAGATCTGATATGTTGTATCCTAAAGCGGTAGGGTATTTTCTTAGGACATTAAGTAATTTTTCAGTCTCGGTTCGTCCTAAGTTGGCGTTCACTATAACTGGTCGGTTTAGTTCTTCGTCTAGAAATTCGTATCTAAGATCGGTAGGAAGTGTTTTCAGCTCTATACCAGGTTTCTTAGGTCCAGGTATAGGATCTGGAGTTAAAGCTAAGCATTCACTCAGGTGGTTATCTTGATATTCCTCACGCCAGTTGTCATCTTCAAGAATTGGCGGCATAGGAATTCTTAGGATCTCGGTTTCCTTATTTGGTTCGGATTTTATTTCCTTGACACACTCGTCGATTATGTCAGCAGAACATCATGTGTCAATTATAGAAGGTGCTTTTAGGAATTGGGAAAGGATAAATTCTATTTTCTCTTCTCCTACTTCGAAAGTAAGCTTTCCTCGCTTTACATCTATAATTGCTTCAGCAGTTGCTAAAAATGGTCTTCCTAATATGATCGGGATGTTAGAATCTTCTTGGATATCCATAATGATGAAGTCAGTTGGGATGTAGAATTGACCTACACGAACAGGGATATTCTCTAACATTCCTACAGGGTATTTAACTGAACGGTCTGCTAGTTGAAGAGACATTCTTGTTGCTTTAAGCTCACCTAGATTGAGTTTCTTACAGGTTGAAAGAGGCATCAAACTAACACTAGCTCCTAGATCGCACAAGGCCTTCTCTATGATGGTTTTTCCAATTACGCAGGGTATAGAGAAACTACCAGGGTCTTTCAGTTTTTGAGGCATGTTATTTTGGATGATAGCGCTACATTCAGCGGTAAGCGTTATAGTTTCGTTATCCTCGAGTTTCTTTTTGTTTGATAAGATTTCTTTTAAGAACTTAGCGTACGAAGGCATCTCAGTTATGGCTTCTGTGAATGGTATGGTTATGTTTAATTGCTTCAGAAGTTCTACAAATCTTTTAAATTGCGCTTCGGTTTTTGATTTAGCTAATCTCTGAGGGTAAGGAATTGGTGGCTTATAAGGTGGTGGCGGAACATAAGGTTTCTCTTTTTCGGGTTCCACTTCGTTATTGTTCTCATCAGTCTTAGCAGTTTGTTCATCAGTTGTTTTCTTCTGGGTTTCCTTTGGCTCTTGTTGTGACATAGGTACGTTTTGGGTTCTAGGATCTATGGGTCCATCGTAATTAGTTCCACTTCGTAGTGTTATCGCGTTCGCATGTCCTTTAGGATTGGGTTGAGGTTGAGCAGGAAACGTGCCAGCGGGGGCAGCGGTAGGTGCTTGTTGTTGAGCTACTTGTGAGATTTGAGTTTCCAACATTTTGTTATGCGTAGCTAAAGCATCTACTTTGTTCGATAGTTGTTTTAGTTGCTCGCTATTGTGGATGTTTTGATTCAGGAAGTCTTTATTGGTTTGTTGTTGGGAAGTGTCGCGGGGAAAAATCGTTATCTTTTTCGAGATGAGACACCTGATGCCTTCTTTGGGCTCGAGTGCTCAAAAAATGATTTTTCTTTTGTACCGACCAAACTTTTTATTATTTCCAAAGTAGGAAAAGGAAAAAAGTTGCAATAACCTTAAAAGTGGGGGAGAGATCTTGGGTAAGAGGGTTGGTTATACGAAGGGAAGGTATTAGCACCCAACGTAGCTATAGTACTCTATAGGTTTCTTTGTTTTGTTTTTCATTCCATGTTATGGTGGAGGTTCTTGTGAAATAGGTGGGACCTAAGGTTTTTGTTTGATTATGCTCGCAAAGATCATCGCGATCCTCTGCATACATATCCCTTAGAGGGAATCAGAGCATCTGTAGCTCGGGGTCTACGGGTGCTAAGGTTTGAATGGTTTTTTTTGTTTTATTTTGCTCGCCAAGGATCGACCTTGTGCCTACGTATTCTCAAAGGGATGTTGAGAAAGTCAGAGCAATCGTAGTTCCCACTTATGCTAGTGGAAGCAAAGGAAAATAGACAAATGTCATCTAAATCTTAGATGTATCTAATCTATATCATCACATACATCTGTTTGTTTTTTGTTTGAAAATCTTTTCATTATAAGCCCTGGGCCATGCCACTTATGGCGCTTAGAATGATAAAGATGTTTTTTGTTTAACAAGCCTTGTGGCAAAAACTTTCAATGAAGTCATCCTTGTGACAAAAAGTTTTGATTAATCAGCCAGCCTTGTGGCAAAAGTTTCAATGAAGTCAGCCTTGTGACAAAAACTTTGATTAATCAGCCAGTATGGTGGCAAAAAAAGGTTTGATTGATTAGCCAGCCTTGTGGCAAAAAAGTTTGATTGATTAGCCAGCCTTGTGGCAAAAAAGTTTGATTGATTGATTGTTTGTGATGATATAGAAGAGATACTCCTATCATAGAGATGATAAATGTCTAATCTCCTAGGGTATTTGATTTGGATATTGGGGATGCTTATAAGAAGCCCGTGGGTCCTTGTACGAAGCCCAAGAGGAGGCTATCCGAGGGTCCTTGCATTGTAAGCCCAAGAGGAGGCTATGGGAGGGACAATCGAGGGTCCTTGCATTGTAAGCCCAAGAGGAGGCTATGGGAGGGTCACTCGTTTGTACAAAGCCCAAGGGGAGGCATGGTATAGTTGGTCTAAGCTCTTAGAGCGATTTCACCGGGAAACCATACTCTATGTCCTAACCTAAACTAGTGGAGATTCTTTGCACGAAGCCCAATAGGAGGCTATGGGGAACCTAGTGTTGTACTAAGTTGAACAAGCATATATAACACAATCACAAGTATGAACAAGTACGAACAAATATGAACAAGTACATGAACAGATATGAACAGTTATACATATATGACAAAGTGTGTGTATATAATGGAGTTTATGAAGGAAATATACCTGTAAGCATGATCCGTTTGTATGCACAGGGCTCGGGACTCATACTCGAGGAGAGGTCCACTTGAGTTTATTCAAAGCTATGTAAACAGGTATTTACAAAGGGGCTTGGGACTTATACCTACATGGAGGCCCATGGTATTTTTGGGAAGATTTAAAGAAAACCTTCATTTTTGATTAGTTATTCAAAGTTAAAAAACAAATTGATCGAGATATGTACAAAAGGTGTGTGTACAATGAAATACCTAATTTCATGTACAGGAATGGGACTTATACCTATGTGGAGGCCCATGTTTTATTTTATAAAACATGGTTGATTGTTTTGAAAAAAGATGTGAGATTTGAAAAACTGTTTGAAAGTTTGTTTTGAAAGAAGTTTTCTGTACAAAGAAAAACTGTAAAAAGAAAGAGGAAAGGGACTTATACTCTCTAATATTCGAGAGGCCCCGGTTTTGAAAATGTGTTGAAATGATTTGAAAGTGAATTGATTACTGTTGTGAAAACAGTTGATTGAGTTTTAGGCTTACCTCAAAGAATGAGAAAATTGGATTTTTGAGTTTGAGGTATTACCTTGATCTTCAGATGTTAGGCATCCATACGAGCAGAAAAGAACGTCAGATAAGTTCACAGCTTACAACATTCTTTGATCATCCAGTAATTGTTTAAGGATTTCTACAGCGAATGGAAGACCAAACAAACAGACAAAGCCAGAGAGCAACGGAGAAATAATCTCAAAGTCTCGGATGAAGTTAGAAAATTCAAGTGATGTGCAACAGTAATCAAATAGAAACTTAAATGATTAACTATACAAAAATTATATGAAAATATCAAATTCAAAAGAAATCAATCTAATAAAAGACATTTTTTTGTGATTTTTCATGAAGGAAGAAAATAATTAGAAACATAAACATAAATATGTATCTAATATATTTTTTTGTATTTTAATAAAGGATTAGAAAATAAGACTAAATCCTATATTTAAAATAAAATACTAAATCTTTTTTATGAAAACAATTTTATCAAAGAAAACTAAAAGAAAATAGTTTAAAAAAAACTTAATGTTTGGGCCAGAGGTGTGAAATCCGGATAGGAGGGTGCAGCCCATTAAAATGTTAAAAGCTGAACAAAACAAAAAAAAAAGAGTGGGCCGGACCGGGTCGGGTCAGCAAGGAACCCGGATCCGCCTCTCTTAACTTTGCAAAAGGGGTGGGTTTGGAAACCCTAACAAAACAAAGAGTGGAGGCAGAACATCACACTCTTGTTCTCACGCTCTTTCTCTTTCAATTTCTCTATCTTTCTCAAAGCTTATTGGAAAAAAACAACATCTCTTGCTGAAACTCAACCATGGATTCGGTGCTCATCTCTCTCGCACTGACTCTCTCTTGCCGTAAACAGAAACAACAACAACATCTCTCTCTCGACTCCGGCTCTCGATCTCACGCTCAGAACAGCAACAAGCTTTTTCCATGGATTCTCGGTTTCTCTCTCGAACTCACAGTCTCTCTTGGTGAATGACAACAACAACGATACTCTTTTTCTCGCGGTGCTCAACTCTTCAGTAAGCTCGATGAACAGAGACAAAAAATTTGGGTAAATTTGTTCTTCTCCTTCGAATTTTCTCTTTTTGTTTCGTGATATAGCAATAATAGCTTATGCACTCTCTGTGTTTGGTTTTCGAAAAATTCACAGGTATAACAATAATTAACAGTAAAATTGAGAGCGAAGGTGGAAACGACTTACCTGCGGCAAGGATTTATCCCAGAGGTATGACTTTGATCCAAATTGTTGCTGCTACTGCTTCGGATTTGTTGCTGTATGTATTGAATTCTTGCTGCTTCTGAATTATTGATGTATGTATTGACTTCTTTTTGCTGGCTGCAAGTTGTTATTGCTGAATTTTGCTTTTACTTACAGCAACAATAACTCAATCTCTATGTTTTCAATTTTCAGCTATGCACAATAATAACATATTTGCAAGAATGATTTAAACAATAATATTTGAGCATGAGGATGAATACAACTTACCTCCGGCGAGGAGGTGTTCGCCGGTTTATTGTTGAGGTACACCTTGAATTCTTTATTGTTACTAACAACCTTGAATTGTTACTAACAATCTCCTTAACAACTTGCTTGTTGTTGTAGGATCCTTTGATGAAGATGACGCCACCTCTTTGGATATTAGGGAGGCTTGAAGATGGACTTCAAGTTGGAACTCTCTACACCAAGGTATGTAGAATTTCTTCTTCACCACTCTCTTTCAAGAAACTTTGTAACTAGAAACTCTTATTTTTTTCAAGTAGTTTTCTTTGGTTTGAAGAATTTCTCCTTCTTACCAAGAAACATGAAAACTATAAGAGAAGAGGGAGAAATGAGAAAGCTAGTAGTATAGTAGCTTTGGTGTGATTTTCTTCAATGAGAGAACTTCCTATTTATAGGCAAAGTTAAGGGAGTGTTTGGCATTTGGTAAACTTGATTGGCAAGTTTCAATCATTGCAAAAATCTCATAAGAATAAGAATATTCTTTATGACATTATTTCTTATGCAAGTGGACATGAAATATCTCTTTGATTCCTTTTTTGAATTATTTGTTAACTTTTTGCTAATCTCACCCCTTTTTGTCTTGAACTATTCTTTTGCTAAATTCACCCCTCTTATGTTTCTTTTTCATGTGACATGAGGACTTTGAAGAAAGCATGAAGAAGCTTGAACTTGAAGGATGAAGACTTTGAAGATTGAAGGATTCAAGAAAGCATTGCATTTTCTTTTATTCTTTGTAATCCAAATTTATTCCACTTTAGAATTGTATGAACTTGTATTCTTGAAAGTGAATAGAATTTGAAAGTTGTAATATCTTTGAACCTTGAATTAGACTTGAAATGTTATAAATCTTGAATTTTGGACAAAGTCTCTAATGTAATTCATTTGAAAATTGGAGCTTTTTCATGTAAAGAATTCCATTTGTAAATGCTTGAATTTCTCTTAGAATCCTTGAATGAAATTTTATGAAACTTGAATATTTCTTGAATGAATTTCAAATGCAATTTCTATCTCTTGAATCAATTCTTGAATTCCTTTGAATGATCCTTTTTCAAAAGGAAATGGTGGAATATCCTTGAAGTAGTGAACTTTTGGATTTAAGTTTTGAAATATATTCTTGCACCATGAATTTGAAATGATCTTGAATTAAAATCCTTGAATCCATGATCTTGAATCATTTTTGAAATAATTTTCCAACAATGGACTAAACATGATATTTTCTTTGCAACTTTGATGAAATTTCCATTGGATAATGTCATAGGGATCATTTGAAGATGATTGAAACCTTTGATTGACTTCCTGGGGATTTTTAGGGTTTCCCAAATGTGATCCCTAATTTCAGTCCCTGATAGTTCAAAACCCTAGTCTGATGATTTGAAATTTCACTGTTGATCAATCCTTGTGTAGGAGATGTCTTGAGTCAATGGATTAGGTCAAAATGATATACTTGGGGTCTTGAGGTCATGTCCCAAGTCATTAGGTCAAACCCTGAGCAAAAGTCAAGAGTATACTATCTTCAGTCAAAACCCTAACTTGGTTGGTTCAGAGCCTTTGAGATTGTTGAAACGAATCTCTGAGGACCAAATGTTGATTGTTGATGAAAATGATTCATTTGAGATGGAGGGAGAACTAAACCCTAATTGATTGTTACTTGTACTGATGAGTGATTTCTTGATTAAACCCTGCTGAGTCACAAGTAACAAACACAAGCTATTCAATTTGTTAGAGATGCAAATGATGCATATGCTATGATATGAGGTGGTATCTTAGGTCAAAAATTGGGGTATGACAGGAAGCTATGAAGTTCTCCATCATGATTTCTAGATTGGACTTCCTAGGGGTGTTTTGAGCAGCTACAGGCGCTTTTTGGTAGCCAGGTGGTACAGCAGGTGCTTGTCCAGGCGCGTACAACGCATTGTTGTTCTTATTAGAAAAGTTCGGGTGGTTTTTCCATCCAGGGTTGTACGTGTTAGAATAAGGGTTTCCTTGAGCGTAATTTACTTGATCAGATGGGACTCCAGTCAAGAGTTGGCATTCAACAACTACATGTCCAGTCAATCCACAAATCTCGCAGTTAGGTGCTACAGCGGCAGCGGTGGCTGAAGGAGTGATGGTTAAATTCTCGATCTTTTGAGTTAAAGCGTCTACTTTAGCGTTAACGCGGTCTATACCACTTATTTCGTACATTCCTCCTTTGGTTTGGGCTTTCTCTAGAGCGGCTCGTTCTCCTCCCCATTGGTAATGGTTTTGTGCCATGTTCTCTATGAGTTTGTATGCTTCATCATGGGGTTTGTCCATTAATGCTCCGCCAGCAGCGGCATCTATAGTCATTTTAGTGTTATATAAGAGACCACCATAGAAAGTATGGATGATCAGCCATGGTTCGAGTCCATGATGAGGGCATATTCTAAGCATGTCTTTGTAACGTTCCCAAGCTTCGAAGAGCGATTCGTTATCTTTCTGGGTAAATCCGTTGATTTGACCTCTAAGCATAGCAGTTTTACTAGGCGGAAAGTATCTCGCTAAGAATACTCTCTTCAATTCGTCCCACGTAGTTATGGAATTGGAAGGCAGGGATTGAAGCCACGCTCTCGCTCTATCTCTCAAGGAGAAAGGGAAAAGGCGTAATCGAATATCTTCGGAACTAACGTTGTTGGCTTTGATAGTGTCGGCGTATTGCACGAACACGGATAAATGGAGATTAGGGTCGTCTACAGGGCTTCCAGAGAATTGATTCTGTTGAACAGCTTGGACCAGTGAAGGTTTCAGTTCGAAATTGTTTGCCTCAATCGCAGGTGGTGCGATACTTGAATGCGGTTCAGCGTGCGAAGGAGCGGCATAATCTCTAAGAGGACGAATAGCAGCCATCTCTAACTTCGGGGTGATTTGATTGATTTGATCAGTAAAAATCAATTCCTGATTAATCGGAATTTCTGCTACTTCGGGAAGATTGCGAGCTCGACGTTTAACGTTAATGAAACGTTCGATCTCGTTAATTCGTTGTATTAAGTCTCCTCCTTCTGAACGAGTATTTGGCATACAATCGTTCAAAAAGAAAGGGAAGAATTGTCCTAGTCTCTACGGTGTAACAGTGAGTTACGATATCGACTTAAATAGTTCCCCGGCAACGGCGCCAAAAACTTGATCGCGACTTTACGTGTCTATAAATCTGATAACTGCAAGTGCACAGTCGTGTCGTGTAGTTTTAAAAGATATCGAATCCACAGGGACTATGAATCGATCTACCGTTATCTAAGGTTACTATGTAAAGCTAGGAGTACTAAAATTTCGATTGTTCCTAAGGGAAAGTGATTGTGAGAAAATAAAGAATAATAATAAAAGACAGGTATCAGTATGTATTTCGTTTAACTAAAGGTAATCCGAAGGTCCATTGGCTTTTGCATAATTAAATTAAAAATCTTTACTAATTCCAATTGATTAAAAATCCTCGTCTCAAACTTTCGCTCTGTTGATTCAGACTACTATCCTAATCCTAATGTACGCTTTCGCCATCCCATTAGATTTTAGAAGAGCTTTTTGGAAACAATGTAATTAATAAAATGCCTATTTTACGAGGTTGTTATCTATTTAAATCTCCTAATCTCAAACTTTCGCTCTGTTGACTCGGAGCAAGCTAATAACCCCAACGTACGCTTTCGCCATCCCGCTCGAGTGTAAAAACAATTTTTGAAAATAAATAAGTTCCAATTAGTTTTAATACGCTTTCGCCATCCTTAAAACTAATGTCCTATGTCTACTATCCAGTTAAAGTCCTCAAACTTTCGCTCTATTGGTTTTAACCTTTGACCGTCCTAAGCCCTCAAACTTTCGCTCTATTGGTTTTAAGACTTACTAATTAAACTAGACATATAAACCAAAAATAAGTGATAATTAATAAAACATAATTTAAGCCAATTTATTTCGGATCCCTACGGTTAACTTACTTTACATACCGACACCTTTAGTAATTTAGCCAGACATATTAATATGATTAAACATGCATAAATCGGTTCGGTTCATAATAATAGACATATTAAATGGCATATAATGTATCATGCAATAATAATATAAATAAAGGCGGTAAATAAAAAAAACCTGAATTAAAATAAATCTGAATTGAATTGAATCTTGAAGTACTCGAACTTCCACCACAGGTTGGCTGGATCGTTCTTCGGAATTTAAATGGCAGAAAATAAAAACAATGAAATAAAACGATAAATCTAACGTAAGGCTAGATCTACGAAAAGTTCACAACAATTTCCAGTGTAGAAATCGTTGTGAGAAAATAAACGGTTAAATGAAGGCAGAATAAGGAAAAGCAGTTCGCGGTACAATTTCGGCAGCACTTCGTTGGCAGGAAATCGGACAGATTAGAGTGAAGTGACTGGTCCTATTTATAGGAGGGGCTTGCAGTTGCTTTGCGTGAAAAGAGGAACTTCTGCAGACCGGGACGTGGAGACGTGCGTCTCCTATTCTTCAGGGAGACTTGAGACGTGCGTCTCAAGTGGAGAGAATTTAGGGAGGTGGAGACGTGCGTCTCCCTTTTGCTGAGGTGGCAGAGACGTGCGTCTCTGCTTACTTGTATGGCTTGGGCTGTTCTCCTTCGTGGGCTGGATTGCTTCATTGAGTCTTTGGGCCTCTTTCAGCACACTTGGCCTTTAATTGCACTCCCTTTTTACTTCAGCACCCAATTTACGTCTTTTAGGCATAGAAAAGGGTCGTTTTCGCTCCATTTCTTCTCTTTTCCACAATTCGGCATAGTAAGAGTGTAAAACCTGAAACAAAGCAAAAACACGCGTAATATCATAATAAATTAACATAATAAACGGAAAAAGCTATAAGTATCTATGGATTTTAAGCTAAATATACGATATAAAATCGTGTTATCATATGTTAGCGCAAGAAGATGAAAATGGCATCGAAAGAGCCATTTATTATTTAAGTAGAGTACTCAATTATGCAGAGACTAGGTATAGCGCAATAGAAAAACTCTGCCTTTGTTTATATTTCTCTTGTATCAAACTTAAGTATTATATAAAGCCAGTTGATGTTTATGTTTCGTCTCATTGTGATGTTATCCAACATATGCTATCAAAGCCAATATTGCATAGTCGAATTGGCAAATGGGCTTTAGCCCTTACTAAATACTCACTGATATTTCAACCTCTTAAGGCAATGAAAGGTCAGATTGTATCAGATTTCATTGTTGACCATGCGGTGGTTGAGAATCCTCAACAATATGTAGACTTGAAGCCTTGGAAGCTATACTTCGATGGTTCGACCCATAGAGAGGGAACTGGTGTTGGAATGTTGATAATTTCTCCTGATGGAATTCCAACAAAGCTCAAGTACAAGATTGAAGGTCCCCTATGCTCCAACAACGAAGCTGAATATGAAGCACTGATTGCTGGACTTGAAGCTTTGTTAGAATTGGGGGCAACTAGAGTGGAAATTAAAGGAGACTCCGAACTAGTGATTAAGCAACTAACAAAGGAGTACAAATGCATCAAAGAAAACTTGATCATGTACTTTGTCATAGCAAATAGGTTGCTTAAAAAATTTGAATATGTGGAGTTAAATCACGTCTCAAGGACCAAGAATCAAGAAGCAGACGATCTGGCACAGTTAGCCTCAGGATACAGGGTATCAAAAGAGAAATTAGAGGAACTGATCGAAGTAAGAGGAAAAGCAATGGCTACCAAGCTTTCCCCAAGTGATTTGGAGAATTCACAATTAGGTTTTGCCAGCAAAGAAGAGTTTGAAGTATTAAATATAGACTCTTTAGCAGACACAGATTGGAGGAGTCTAATTGTGAACTATCTAAAAGATCCTTCGACAGACACTGATAGAAAGGTGAAGTATAGAGCTTTATCATATTTCCTGATGGGGAACGAATTGTTCAAGAAAACTTCTGAAGGAGTCTTGTTGAAATGTCTGGGTGAAGTAGAAGCATATTTGGCTCTCTCAAATGTACACAATGGAGCATGTGGTGCACATCAAGCAGGGCACAAAATGAAATGGCTTCTGTCTCGATATGGAGTGTATTGGCCTTCTATGTTAAAAGACTGCATAGAATTCGCAAAAGGGTGTCAAGAATGCCAAGAGCATGCATGTATTCAACACGCTCCAGTGAATGAGTTAAGTTCAATAAAAAACCATGGCCTTTCAGAGGCTGGGCACTAGATCTGATTGGAGAAATTCACCCTAAATCCTCTAAGGGTCAAAGATACATACTAGTAGGAATAGACTACTTCACAAAATGGGTCGAAGCGATATCGCTGGCGAATGTGGACCAAGAGGCTGTGATTGAGTTTATTCAGAAACACATCATATACAGATTTGGAATTCCAGAAAGTATAACCACAGATCAAGGATCAGTGTTCACTAGGCGAAAGATGCAAGACTTCGCCAAAGAAATGGGTTTCAAGTTGCTTACTTCTACACCTTACTATGCTCAGGCAAATGGACAAGTCGAAGCAGCGAATAAGATAATAATCGGTCTCATAAAGAAACATGTAGGAAAAAATCCTAAGAGTTGGCACAAAACCTTGGACCAAGCGCTTTGGGCTTGTCGAACATCTCCAAAAGAAGCCACAAGCACTACGCCTTTCCAACTGACATTTGGACATGACACAGTACTCCCAGTTGAGATATATTTGCAGTCAGTTTGGATACAAAGACAGGCAGAAATTCCTCCTAACATTTATTGGGAGTTGATGATGAACGAATTAGTAGACTTGGACGAAGATAGACTTCGAGCATTGGAGATGATAAAAAGACAAAAAGAAAGAGTGTCCAGAGCATACAACAAAAAGGTGAAAGGTAAAACGTTTATCAATAATGACTTAGTTTGGAAAGTTATTTTACCTATAGATCGAAAGAATCAAACACTTGGTAAATGGTCCCCACACTGGGAGGGACCCTTTCGAATCTTGAAAGTATTCTCGAATAACGCTTAAGAGATAGAAGAGTTAGCAGAAGATCGCAGGATCCTAAGAGTAAACGGGAAGTATCTGAAGAGATACAAACCAAGCATGCACGAAGTAAAGATTGCAAAAACGTAGATATTGAGGTATACTACGTAAGCCAAAATGGTTGAACTAACACCAAAATGGCTTTGTGTTCAAACAAACATGTATGGCCAATAAAGTAAGAAGATAAAGAAACTTCAAAATATTTTCCATTAATATCAAAGGAGTACATTCATTACAGGAAAGGTGGTTCACAAAACATTGAAGGTCACAAAATCCAAAACATAAAAACCTAAAAACAAACCACCTCCTAGTTGATCCTTTGATCTAAACCTTCTAGGGGTAACATTGGCAAGCTTTCTGCCTCGAACATGTCCATGGATCCATAGTTACGCATCCTTCTTACTATTCCCTTTTTGAGGAATATGTAAGATAAGAGCCTTCCATATGGAAGACACGTTACGACCCCTTGACGAGCAGCAGCCATAGAAACTGCTTCAACAAGCCCTTTGAAAATCATTAAAGGGAAGTTGATTTTCTTCCCACGGAGGGCACAGAGGATAAATTCCAAATCCTCTACCATGATGCTGTTTTGATCATGGTTTCGTGGATGAAAGTTGCCCACGAGGAGTTGATGCCAAACCCTAATGACCTTGGCGCTGAAAGGATCGTTATCCATAAGAGTCCTCAACAGAAGATGAGTAGTCATGTTGAAGCTATTGTCATCAAAAGTCTCACCAGAGTTATTGCATCTCATCAGGTTAGAGATAGGGGAGGGAGTGATTCTAATGTGGGCACTTCGAACCTCAGAGACTATAGTGGTTCTGCCTTCCGGATCTATGCGTAGAGACGCAAACATCCAAAAGTCTGCTAACATGTTGGGATAAACAGGTCCCTCTAGGATTTCATAGTAGAAGTCAAGTTCTTGGTTAGCAAAAAGGGCACTGATGCTTATGAAGTTTTCCTCAAGTTCTTCTTCAGAGAGTTTGAACTCCTTTTTTATGCAAACCCTAATGTTATTGTAAGTGAGGGGTAGTGCCATGTGGAGAAGAAAAGTTTGAAAAGGGTTTTTCTGACTCTGTGTTTGAGAGAATGCAAGAAGAGAAACGAAGTTTTGGACAAGAGTTTTGAAGCAAGCGTGAAGAAAGAAGTATAATGCTAATCCTTTATATAGACCTGGGGCAATAAAGGAACGGTTCAATTTTAATGATTGATTAGACTGCGTTTGGTATTCCAAAGAGAAGTTATGGCTTCCGCCGTTTCCCGCCCTTGGAAGTTGAGATGTAATCATGAATAACTGGTGCACGCACGTCTCAAAGAGACGTTTTGAAGAAAGTGACGTCATCACTTAATGATGGTTACGGCTAAGGGAGTAGAAACGTCAAGTCTAGGCTAAAAGGGTTGCGAAGGATAGTCAGGTCACGTGCTTACATTTATTAAAATTACTGTGACAATACAAAAAATATATTTTTGCAAGTTTGGAGAAGTGCTAGGGCATTACTTACGACAATTGCAAAATAAAATATGTGGGGAGATTGAAAGACAAAAGTTACACATATATATATATATTCCTGGAGGAATTCGATTACAAAACAAAATAAGTGCGCATTACAAAAGGAAGTACAAGGTTCGAAACGACTAATTGAAATCCCTAGGAAGATTGTCCTTTATCTTCGAATATTGAACCTCCCATGAAGACATGCAAAGTTCAATCAAAGCTCGTTGTTTCTTCAATTCTTCGATTTCGGGCACTAGTTTCTGCGCAGCTTCGAAATGCTGGATTCCTAAATTTGCAACTTCAGCCAATTCCTGCTCATTGATTTGTTGAATTGTTGCCTGACGAGATTCAGCTTCTTTTATCTTCTCTTCGAGCTTAGTAATTTCCTGCTTCCAGGATTTGATATTCTGCTCACATTCGTCATACTCTTTTTGTTTCTCTGAGCGTTTAAGCTTGAGAGCGTCGCCCTTCTTCGTCGCATCAGTAGCAGCTTTCCAAGAAGAACTATGAGAAGCCACCTTTGTAGTAAGTTGTTCGTCAAAAGTTGGTTCAAGCTATGACCTTTGGTAGGATCCTTACTAAGAATTTCGACAAGGTTGGTTTCGAAGAACTTCTCCTTTATCTGATGAAGAAGACCAGAAGTATCCTCTTTGTCACCAGATTCTGTCTGAACAACTGAAGAAGTTTCGAGCTCAGAGTGCGAAATATTATCAATATTCATCATGGCCTTGAGGAAGGTGAGAGGATCAGTTTGCTTAAGTTGCTCCAATTCTGAAGGGGTAGGCTTTGCTGGGGCAGGCGTCAAAGTAGTTTTAGGAGAAACTATGGTCCCAAAGGGTGAAGTTTCGTGAGGACCAGCTGTGGCTAGTTTGGAAGTTTCCTCCATAGCATCTTGTTCAGATACAGTATCCTCACTGCCAGTTAGGTGTCCAGCTGCATTGTTACTACTTGAACATTGACGATCTGCTCCCATATTTCCGCTTTTGTGGGTAGGAGGAGAATCATCAGTTGAATGGCTTTCTTCAACTGGCATAGTAGGAATAATGGTCGCTAGGGGCTGAGCGTCTTCGACAAATGGCCAAAGCACGTGAGATTTGTCTGCATTGAGTAATTAGAACACATTATGATGGGAAGATTGCAAGAAATCTGTTTGTCATAAGAAAGAACATGCGCTTACCTTGGAGATTATCAAGGTCGATGGTGAGGTTGAAGGCTTTGAGATCAGAAGTGGTTGTGCCAACATCATCCTACAATCATAAGGTAAAATGTTAACTTAATTGTTTAAGTTAAAATTTATAGAGATGATTATGTTGTGAAATCCAAATACCTTGGTTGGAATGTTATCTGGACTCGAGTTGTGGCTCTCTACAACGAGGACATTACTAGCGACTTGCAGGGGTGACTCTTCAGAAGACACTTTATCACTTGGCGAAGTAATCTTCGAAGAACCAGACCCCTTTTCTTTGCCTGAAGGAGTGACAGTCTTCTGTCTTTTCTTGTGTCCTTGCCTGGTGCGAGGGGGAGATTTGTCTTCATCATCTGAAACAACTGTTTGAGAAGCTTTTCGCTTCGAATGTACCGGCGGTTTCGAAGTCTGAAGAATATAAATTGAGCAATGTAAGTACTATCCACAGAAATATACAAGTTGGAATATAAAATGCGTATGTACCGTGGGTTTCTTGCCGGTCGTGGTAGAATCACTCCTACTTGTCTTGTTGCTCTTCGAAACTCCAAAATCCTTTTGTACAGCGGCTTCTTTGATCTTTCTCTTTCGAGCAACGGCTGTAGTTGAAACTGGAATCAGTATTTCAGCGAAAAAAGAAAAGTTAGTCGAAAGTTGTCTAAACCCAAACCTTCAGGTATTGGAGTCAAGACACGAACATGTTCAAGGTCTATATGAAGATATCCTTTGACAGTATCCAGGGTATGCTTAGTCGGGACCACTCGTTCAGTGTGTTTTTTAGTGCTTTCCTGAAGAATTTTAAAAGCGTTCCCACACACGAACCAGTCTGGGAAAGGAGGGCTTAAAGCCACACCAAAATCAGCACTTGGTAGTGGAGGGAATTTTGGAGGATTAAGTTTGAAAGCCACTTCATAACGCAGTTCTGGTCGAACAGACGAGGGCAGTTTCAACTTATCCAGTTTAGCAGAAAACTTTTCGCGTAAAATGACTGCAGCTTCACGAACGGTCCGACTAAGATCATCAGGCCTGTAGATAGTCTCAAAGAATTTTTGAAAGGCTTGGATTTCTTTAATATGAGTCGAAGTACCTTTGTGAACGTTTTCCTGCACATCAGCAAAAGCTTCAGTTAGTTATCGAGTAAGGCTCTCAGCATCGAAGATTTGCATGGTGTAGTAATCTGTCCACCATTGTTGGAAATCTGGAGTGGAATAAAAAGCAGGTTCGAAAGAAATAGGAGAAAGATTGGCAACACCAGCGTATCTGGCGATTTTTGATTCACACTCATCTTCAGCTAGATACAAAGTATGTAGACACATATGGTTCCTTTTCTCATACAGGCATTTGGGTTTTATTTGAACCAATCCAAATTGTCTCGATACCAGATTTAGTTGGTAGCAGAGAAGAACACGTTGGCCTTTGGAGGGTCGAAGACGGTGATAGAATAGCCTTGGGGTAAGAAAAGCTTCCCAAATAATCATGGATTCAGTTTGTTGATCTGGGGACATTGCTGGAAACCTTCGAGTGAACCATTCAGGACCCACTGTCCTTTGTACGAATGGAGCCATTGAAGGGGTAAATTGATAACACTGAGCAAACATCATGACATAGGCTAAAAAATGTTCGCGAAGCTTCCCAGTTTCTTCTTTAGGAGTTAGCAAAGCCAACCTGGTTCCTTCTACAGCTCGATTTTTGATGTTTGGATCCTCTTCGTTCACAACACCTCGAAATGGGAGTTGAGCCTCGAAAGTAGTATTGAGCCACAGTTGCAGCAGCCAGAAGGGACCAACAAAAAGCAGGGATCCTGTTGTATAATTCTTAACAAGGTCTGTTGCTTCACCTAGATTCTCATAGAGAAACCCTAGAATTAACTGGCTCAGGTTTAGTTGTGTCCCAACATGTAGTTGATTGGCCATACAAAGATACCTCTTTGCTACCTGTATGGACCTTGAACAGAAAAGGCACCTCGAGAGCCATAATGCTAAGAAAGCAATATGCTCTTCGTCCGAGACTACCTCATTATTCTCGTCATGATATTGTTGAATGAACGCAGTATAAGTAATGTTGCTTCGCTAAAGTTAATGGTATCGGTATCCATGACATTGGGTTCAAAGGTCTCTCCGGTTGGTCGAAGCCCCGTGCTAGCAGCTATGTCGAAAAGAGTGGGGGTGACCATTCCACATGGAAGATGGAAAGTGTTATGGGAAGCATCCCAGAAATGAACTGATGCTACTAACATGGTTTGGTTGTATTCTAAACCTGTTTTGGATAATTGGA
Source organism: Vicia villosa (assembly GCF_029867415.1). NCBI lineage: Eukaryota > Viridiplantae > Streptophyta > Magnoliopsida > Fabales > Fabaceae > Vicia > Vicia villosa. Next base: position 451,500 of record NW_026705713.1, on the reverse strand, counting down.
TTAAGTCATAAATTCCCAGTTGTTTCCAGAAAGAAGCCTTTTGTTTTTCTACTCTTGCTAGCCAGGCATAGTACAATTCAGGGTCTTTTGCTAAAGGAATTGACCTAAAAACTTTCACAAAATTGGTTACATAGTTTAACCTAATTTTCTCTAAGACTGAAGGGGTTACAGTCGAAGTATCTTCTGCACCATTAGGATCTGCTAAGATTGGACGACCATCTTCATTTATCTTATTCTTACTAACTAAGGGCCTAGTTTTATAATAAGCAGGAAAGAATTTATTCAAAGCAGAATTACTTTCTCCTGGTAAAGGTCCCATGAAGGCATGAGTTTTTCCAGAAAGTTCAAAGGGAGTGATTACCTGAGAAGCATAAATGGCGCGCACTTCTGCAGTATTTGGGTTTGGTATGTACTCTTGATCCCCCATCTGTGTAGATTTCTGAAGTTTCAAAGCGGGTTGAAGAACGTTTGAGGAAGACGCCATGAGTAAGTTTGATTTGGGAAATGGGTTTGAATGTAATCAGAGACGTTCTTTTCTGTGGAAAGAATGAGGAAATAGAGGTGAAAGTTATGTGAGGGTCGGAGTTCAGGTATTTAAAGGTTTAACGGAAACCCTTTCAAATATTTTGGGTAAAAGCATAGAGACACGCGGCAGGCGTTGATTTCATCCAACGGCGGTCGAATAGTTATTAGCTTTACTCCTAGTATATAGGAGTAATGATCATGAAGTAAGACCAGAACGTGGAAATGTAAGTTATGAGTAGACATCTTTGAAGATGATAAGACGTTTTGGAAACAGAGTCATAAATGATTATGACGTCTGTCAATAGTCTCTGAACTCTAAAACGAAATCTTATTATAACAAGAAACGCCTATTTCTCTTGTTTTTCGAAACAGGCATTTATTGGGGGCAATTTGTTAGCTGAAGATTTCGTTTGAGAAGAATGTCCTTCGAAGATTTGGAATTCAAAGGAAGATGGTTACTGATGATCATCTTTGAAGATAAAAATGGCTACTGATGGCCGTGCTTCGAGAATGATGTTTAAGTTGGAACAAAGATAGTGAGTGTCGAAGCTAAATTCGAAAAGAATGGTCTTTGGGACTTAGACATTTTTGCGAAATATGCGAAGTACTGAAGCTTAGCGTGTTTTCGTGGCATTCTAGGTTATGATTATGTTGCCACGCGTCGAAGGGAGATTCCGGCGGGATGATTTGAATTTCGAAGTAGTTTATGTAACCGCACGAAGACAGATGGCATCCCTGGATTTTCTGTGGGCAACGTGGCATTAGATTAGTGTAGGACCGTTAGGATCGAAACTAGTATAAATAAGGGTCTTAATGTTAGGATTCCGTGTGTTCATTTTGTACAAATCACTCACATATTACTCAAGTATCAAGTGTTAAGAGAAAGAGTTCGCTGAGAAATGTACGTATGACACCAACACCATTTTAAATACATGTGTATTTTTCTTTATTCAAGTATCTTTCGATATTACTGCATTCCATTTACTTTATGTCATTTATATTCCTGCATTCTTTACTTTCATGTCATCTAATTTTCGAAGCATTTAACTTTTTTGCACTTTAAGATTCTTGCACTTTTACAGTTTTGTCTTATGTTTTATCTTTAACTTACCTTTCGCTGATGTTATATTTACGTGTATAACCAGGTGATTGCTAATCTTTATTTTCTTGATTAAGTATTCCTTATTTCGAGACACACCAACCATAGACATAATTCGAACTATCATGAATAACAACCTTTTTGACTATGTCCTAGGATCAATCTAGTCGATCCTGCGAGTAACCAAATCATATTTATTATAGTTTGGAAGACTAGCGGTTGTTTACCGGAAATCACCATAAACAGTAGGTGGGCGATTAGTCAATCGTGTGTTAAGACTATGATGAGTGTGGTGCTTTTTGAGCTGTATAGAATCTGTATGACTTAAAGTCTGTCCTCTTTCCCGTGAGGCAAATGATATTTATCGAGACCCAAATGAGCCTATGATTTTGGCCCCTCTCGTGGTGTTAACCGCACCCTCCTTATTAGAAGAAATTATTAACCACCTATCTTCTAGGAGTTAGTGTGGAGACTCCCTTTTCCTTGGTCCCCACGTTATGGATGCCTCTGGGCGAGTCTCTCAGATCCCGCCTGGACAACACAGTTGTTAGGCGAGGACGCCCTATTTTAGGACTCTTACAAATATAACACTACATAGTTCCTTAAGCACGGGTGCTTTTCTTAAGGGTGAAGTGCTTAAAATTCCTTTAATTTTTCTGGTGCGCGCCCCTCCCCAAATTGACAGATCTCTTAATTAAGGGAATCTTCATTCGTTGGGTGAACCCTTCAATTTAAGGCACTTACAATAGTAGCGGATTCCTTCAGCGAGGGGCAAGGATCCCGTCTTTGGAATCCAACATATTTGATTGCCTCTATAGGCGACAAGGATCCCATATTTGGGATCCATCATATTTGATCGCCTCTATGGACGGCAAGCATCCTATCTTTGGGGATCCAACATATGTATTTGCATCTATGAGCAACAATGATCCTATCTCATGGATCCAACATATTTGATCGCCTCTATGGGCGACAAGGATTCCATATTTGGGATCTAACATATTTCGTCGCCTCTATGGGAGGCTTTCTTATGAGCTTGGATGTCTTGTCACTACAGAAAAAAAGGCCTCCTACCACGCCTAGAAAACCGAGGCTTTATGCAAAATAATCGTGGCGTAACACTGAGGCCACGGTTTGGCCACGGAAATCCAACTGTGGAGTATACGGCCGTGGCCAAAAGTATAGTCCACGGTTTTTTGGTACAGACCACGCCTTTTTCAAAACCGTGGCTATTTTAGGCCACGGTTTAGGTAGCTTGATTAAGGCCTCGGTTTGTATTTGTCATGACTTAAAAACTGTGGCTATATGGTAAAGCCACGATTTCATTTTAACGTTTACGACACAGTATTAGTTCAAGATTTAGCCACGGTTTGGTTATGACCACCTATTTAAAACCGTTGTTATATGTTATGCATTCTAAATCATTTATCTAGCCACGGTTTATTTCTGTATCATTACATAAATATGTCATTTTATATATATTTATATATATTTATATATATATATATATATAGTTAAATATATATATAAATATATTTATATATATATATATATATATATATATATATATATATTTATATATTTATATGTATAAATATATCTATCAATATAAAATTAACAATAAAATTAACATTAAGGTCAAAAGTATGTTTTTTTTGTAGTGCCACTAATAATAGTTGGATACTTAAGGCTTGATGTCATCCCAAATTCAAAATTCAAAACAACCATATTAAACACAAGTTTGGCTCAAAAGAGTCATCCCAAAATAACCAAAAAAAGTTCTAATAACTGGCTAGCTAGATAACATAAAACAACTACTCTTCTTGATCTTCTCCTTGCTCGTCTTCCACATCTTCTTCAACATCTTCATGATCAGCACAAACTTCTTCCACATCTTCATGATCATCACAAGCTTCTTCCATATCTTCATCACAATCTGCTTCCTCTCCACCCTACAATAAACATAACACCATTTAACATTCATAAGTGTACTAACCAATAAACATGCATAACACCAATGATGATACAAATCTGCTACTAAAGTAACATGTGTTTGAAACAAACAAATCAATGTTAGTAGCATTCAAACAACTTGTACCAACCAATTAACACTATAAGCTACAACAGTAAAACAGTAATAGGGCCACATAGTACAAACCAATGATGATACTTCAATGTTACTAGCATTCACAAAATTTGTACCAACAGTAATTGGCACCAGAAAATGAATTACATCAATGTTACTAGCATTCACAAAATTTGTACCAACCAATGACACTATAACAAGGTGCTTAAAATCTGTAAAACCAATAACACTATAACAAAATTTGTACAACAGTAAAACTGTAACAAGATGTGATCCCTGCATAATAAAACCAATAACACTATAACAAAATTTGTACAACAGTAAATCTGTAAAACCTATATAATTAACTAATAAAATCAGTTTTTCACTATTCGAGTAAACACTTAATGTGATCCCTGCACTTGTTCATCCATGATAACCATACAATTTCAGAAATTCAATGATAATTCAGTTTCTTAATGTGATCCCTGCACTTGTTCATCCATGATAACCATACAATTTCAGAAATTCAGTGATAATTCAGTTTCTTAATGTGATCCCTGCACTTGTTCATCCATGATCCCTGCACTTAATGTGCCCTATACAGTTTCTAACTAATTCTTGATAATTCAGTTTCTAATTCAGTGCCCTATACACTTGATAATTCAGTGCCCTATACAGTTTCTAATTCTTGATAATTCAGTTTCTAATTCAGTGCCCTATTCAGTGCCCTATTAGGTGCCCTATACAGTTTCTAATACAGTTTCTAATTTCAGAAAACACTTGATAATTCAGTGCCCTATATAGTGCCATATGCTGCAATTTTGTAGTTTAGAGTATACCTGTTCGCAATGCGGAATATGAGTTGATGCAGACGAATGTGGATCAGCAGGAGCAGCAGTAGAACTAATGGAACAACCCATAGCACTTGCCATCAAATTAGAGATCTCCTCGTCGCTCATATGTGGGTTTTATTGCTTCATCATTGTCTTAAATAACGCCTTCATACCATCCATCTCCCTCTTCATGCCAGCCACTTCATCATTATGCTGCCTTTTAATAACCAGAATTTCTTCTTTTCTTTTAAGCATGGTAGGTGTTAGTGTTCTTCCATAGCAACGAACTCGTCCAGATTTTTCTTTCCCAAACAAGGAGTTAAATGTCTCAGATTCAGTTGAATTCTGAACTGATTCTTGAAGCTTAGACTAATTAAAAAATATTCACATTAGAAAATATTCACATTAGAAAAATAAATGATTAAAGGCAAATGTTGATTAAAGGCATAATCTGCCTGGCTTACAATTACACTTGAAGTTTCCTCATCAAGCTGTTTTCCTTTTCGACTTTGTCGAGTCTCAATGAACATCTCTGCCTGGCTAACTTCCTTTCCGTCCTCTTTCTTAGCACGCTACATTGGTTGATAATAAACACATCAAAATATGAATCACTAAACCAATACATAATTGTAAATTGAAGGATGAATAAACACCCTACCAGTTTTGCACGAATCCTCGCAAAGTTTGTTGGGCCCATCCGATGCATATACTTTTGCTTAGCTCTGTTCACAACATTGATTTTGCTAATTTTCTACATTCAGAAACAGCAAAATTAGGGACAGCAAATGTTAAATTACAGAATTAAATATTAGGGACAACATTGATCAATTGCTAATTGTTATCTTACTTGGATGTTATTGTTCATCCAATAGGATATCAATTGCCTGAAATGAACTTCAAGTACGGTCTGGGGACGATGCTTCAATCTTTCACTCATAGTAGTGTACTTTAAAAAACAACTCTTTTTGAGATCTTTCTTGAAACGCCTCCAAGCATCATTTATGCGAGAGAAAACCGCTCTACTTCCATTTTCAGGGATAATGAATTTATCCTACAACAAAAAAGGTAATTAGTGACAAGTAAATAAGGAACGCAACTTATGTTTAGATTCACACAGTGACAAATTCCCACTTACAATGACAAATTCCCATATACGGTCCTTGTTTGCTTTCTTCAAAGCTTTGAAGTTAGTATAAACTAAGGGACACAAGTCTGAATTCCTTGCGACAGTGCCAAGGAAACAACTCAAATCTGTCACGGTTCGATCATTGGGTCCAATAGGTTCTCCATCATCGTCTAAGACCACCTCTTCACGATCCGCACTCTTTCTAGCATGGATTTTCAAACATTTAGTTGGTCCACGTGTCCTTTTCTTACTTGCCCCTGTGTTAGATAAAATATAATTAGCATGGGATATAAATTTGAATGAAACAATAATAAAGAATAATGCATGACACGAAGCTTAATTAGTACGTACCTTCAGTTTGTTTACTTCCATTTTGCTGAGTGTTTTCTTCTTCACCCATTATATTTTCTTCTTCCTCAAGATTCTCACATTCATCTTCTTCATTATTTTCCCCATTTTCTTTGAGGAATTCTTCAACTGATATCGATTTACACATTAGGCTTCGTTTTGTCTTCTTCAAGCCACTTCCTTGCTCTGTCCCGGAATTTCCATCAACTTCTACCATTGCCCTTTTCATACGATTCTGGTTTGACCTTGAATCAGCAGTGTCAGCCACCCGTTTCTCCTTAGTTTGCTGCTTTGCACTTGAAGGATTCTGCTTTGCACTTGAAGGACGTTGTTGATTCGCACTTGAAGGACGTTTCTGATTCGCACTTGAAGCTTGTTGCTTAGCACTTGAAACTTGTTGCTTAGCACTTGAAACTTGTTGTTTAGCACTTGAAACTTGTTTCTGAGCACTTCCTTGTTGCTGCTTTGCACTTGAAGGAATCTGCTTATCATTTCCTTGTTGCTGCCTGGTCCTTGAATCAACAATTTCAGGCCCTATTTTTTTAGTAAGTTGTTGCCTGGTTCTTGAAGCAATTTCAGGCCCTGTTTTGGGAATCACTTGCTGCCTGGTTGAATCAGTACATTCAGCCCCTACTTTTCTGGGAGTTGTCTGCCTTGTCCTCATTTTGGTTGGATAAAACACATCGGCCGAACTATCAATCTTTGAAGCAGCAGTTTCAAACTTAGATAAGTTGAAAAGTTCCCTAGATGCAGGCACAAAAGGAGGTCGGATGCCTACTTTACTAGGTCCTTCACGGTTATTATTATTTACCATCTCGCATTTGATATCATACTTCTTAGCCAATTCAGCACTGGATCTAAATAGAGGCAACCGAAAATTGGCGGTAACTTGTTCACCCTTTTGTGCGGCAGCCGTCTTCTTTTGCAAGTTTGAAACCTTCTACATTTTCTGTTAACATGGAAAATATTAAAAGAAACAAAGTTTAACCAATCAGCACTAATTTGCAATATTCAAACGGTTAACAATAAATCACTAATCATTAGATCTACGACTAACTCAAAACAAATAAGATTCAGAACATAGTGGATTTACAAAAACAGAAATGAAATAGATTCAACACATAGTGGATTCAACACATAGTGGATTTACAAAAACAGAAATGAAATAGATTCAACACATAGTGGATTTACAAAAACAGAAATGAAATAGATTCAACACATCCAATCAGTTACATCAGAAATTCTAATGATATTGTCATTCTCCTAATGAATACAGCTCATAAAACCAATACATGAAAAGTTCAAATGGAAAATAAAAAAGAAATGTATTTGTTCAAGGCCATATCCAATCAGTTACACCAGAAATGAAATAGATTGACATTAGTCCATGAAATCAAATAGGGTATCATCATAATCAAAATCCTCTCCATCACTTTCAGCTTCATTCATTTCATGAGGTGTTTCTTGTTGCAGGTATGTCTTCCCTAACCCAATTTAATTCACCATCACCATCACTATTTTCTCCACTTTCGGCTTGTAAGTTTGACGGGTCAGCAATGTTAAAGAAATCTCGTGGAACTGTTTGCAGAGCATAATGCCGGATTGGATCAAAAGGGTCTTGGCCATAGTAACATTGATGAACTTGAGAAGGTAGCACAAATGGATCATTCTGATAAATTTTCTTATTGAAACGCACACAAGTAAGTCCGTATTTGTCTTTTTCAACCTCAAACCAATCACACTTAAACAAAACAAAGTTGAAATTTCCATAGTAGTATAACTCAATTATATCAACAATGGCTCCATAATATGTGATGGGTTTTGTCCTAGGATTTCCATCCTTGGAGCTAGCGAAACTTGAAGTTAGTGAAACTAAAGTTACGCCAGAATTTTGAGTTTTGCGATTTGTATCTCGTTTCCTAGTATGGAACCTATATCCATTAATGACGTAACCTGGATACCTCTTTGCAACAAAATTAGGACCTCTAGAAAGTTTTTCAAGTTGTAATGGCACATCATCATTCTGGGCACGAGTTTTAAACCATTCACTAAATTCTTTACTTTGACTTTTGGCCTTGGTCCACTTCCTTTTGTTAGTGTTTGAATTAACACTTTGATCATGCTCACTACAAAAGTCAACAAATTATATGTTAACATATCTATAATCTTAGGATTAGTAGATAAATACATAGGAGGACAAATAGTTATTGTACTACCTGATGTAAATTTGAACTTCATTGCAATTGAATAAGATGTATCGATGGGCATCATCCTTTGATTTCACATCAAGATGAAAGGGTTCGCCTGCCACCCCTAAAGGACGACCGACAGTTGTAAAGTAATCATCTGGATCTATTTCATGTGAATCGGTAACATCATAATTCCAACTCTTCCTATTCAACCTTGTATCTACACTGCTATGCAAATACCTTGAGCAAAATGTTATAGCTTCTTCAGCCAGATACCCCTCGGCAATAGAACCTTCAGGATAAGCTCTATTGCGGACATAGTTCTTAAGTTTACACAAGTATCTTTCGGTGGGATACATCCATCGAAATTGAACAGGACCACCCAATCTAACTTCATTTACCAGGTGAATAGGCAAGTGAACCATTATGTCAAAGAAACTTGGAGGAAATATCATCTCCAACTGACAAAGTATCTCTACAATCTCATCTTCTAGGTAATCTAAATCTTCCACTTGTATAACTTTCTGACATAGAGAGCGGAAAAAGGAACCAAGACGAATTAGTGGGGTTGCCACCTCCTTGGGCATTGTGCTTCTTACTGCAATTTGCAACAAATAGTATAACATGAAATGCGCATCATGGCTCTTGTAACTAGATATTTTTTTGTCACCAACTTGTACACATTTTGAAATATTTGATGCAGTCCCATCTGGTAACTTGGCAGCCTTTATAACTCCACAAAAAAATTGACTTCTCGTGCGGAGTCATTGAGAAACATGCTTTCGCAAACTCTGAACGTCCTCCACCAATCTCCCTTGGATGAAGTCTTTCTCTAATTCCCATTTCTTGCAAATCATAACGGGCTTTAATATGATCTTTTGTCTTCCCCAGGATGTCCAAAAGAGTTCAAACAATACTATCAAATATGTTTTTTTCAATGTGCATTACATCTAAATTATGGCGCAATGTATTTTGAGCCTAGTAAGGCAACTAAAAAAAATTGACCTCTTCTTCCACGGGCCATCAACTTTCTTTGTTTTCTTCTTCCCAAATTCATTATTGAAATCTTTTAAGAGTTCAAGAATTTCTGCCCCGTTTAACATGGATGGTGCAGTCCTATGTTCTTCTTCTACGTTAAATGATTTGACATCGTCTCTCCAAGAATGAGTTCTTGGTAAAAAGGTACGGTGGTCCATATAACACATCTTATGACTGTGTTTGACGTATAACGAATTGGTGTTAGATTTACAACAGGCACACGCCAATTTTTCTTTGGTGCTCCATCCCGACAACATAGCATAAGCAGGGTAGTCACTAATTGTCCATAGAAGAGCTGCACGCATTTGAAAAGTTTGATTCATTGAAGAATCATATGTCTCTATGCCGGATTCCCATAACTCCTTTAGCTCCTCTATCAGTGGTTGGAGGTAAACATCGATATCGTTGCCTGGAGATTTTGGTCCAGGAATCAACAATGACAACATTGTATATTCAGGTTTCATGGACAGCCAAGGTGGTGTGTTGTATACCATCATCAAGACAGGCCATGTACTATGAGATAAGCTCATGGTCCTAAATGGATTAAACCCATCACTCGTTAAGCCAAGTCTTACATTGCGGGACTCACTAGAAAAATCTAGATGGAGCTCATCAAAGTCCTTCCACGCTTTACCATCAGCAGGATGCCTCAATTTTCCATCCTTTGAGCGCTCTTCTTCATGCCATCTCATTGACTCAGCTGTCTTTGAACACATGAACAACCTTTGTAGTCTAGGAATCAACGGAAAGTGCCTCAAAACTTTTTCAGGAACTCTACAATCATTTTTTGGTTGCTCAGACTCGCATCCTTCAGTTGCAGCATTTTGTTTCCACCGTGAAGCCTCACAAATAGTGCAAGAATTGTCCTTTTCATGCTCCTTCCAAAATAGCATGCAATCGTTTGGGCATGAATCTATCTTCTTATAATCAAGGCCTAAACCACTTATCATGGTTGTTGTCTTGTAAAATGATTCCGGTATGTTCAAATCAGGCATTGCTTCTTTCAATAATTCTAATAGGGCAGTGAATGACATATTGCTCCAGCCGTGGAGACATTTCAACAAGTAGAGTCGAATCGTGAATGATAACAAAGAGAAGTCTTTGCATCCAGGGTACAGTTCTTGTTCCGCCTCTTTAATCAAATTGTAAAACGTTCTAGCCTCGTCATTGGGACCTTCATGAACTCCGTGTGCTTCTGCCCTATCTCCATATTTGTCATGCAATAAGCCATGAATGTCATCATGTGATCCCTCTTGATCTTCCATCCCATCACCAATTTCCATAGACCTTTGTAGTTTCTCCCCATGGTGCAACCAAACGTCATAACCGTCTAGAAAACCTTTGGCTATTAGGTGATCCCCAATAATATCCCTTGTTTTCCAATATATATTTTTACACTTAGCACAAGGGCATAGAAGTTCACCTCCTTGAGGTCTTCCATTAGTGAAGGCAAAGTCTAAAAATCGAGTAACACCGTTGATGTACTCTTGACTAAACCACGGTAATTTAGTCCACTCTTTGTCCATCACTTGATAATCTATATATTTGAAACACAACACATAACACATTCAAAACACATAACACATTCAAAACACATAACACATTCAAAACTGAATTCATACAAAAAAATGCACTAACAGTACCAAAACATGTGCTGAGCAACCAAAAAATGACAGGGACAGAATTATTGTATATAAATGGAATTAAACTACACAAGCCAGGGACAGAATCTTTGCAATAATTATTGTGTATACATTATATACCTAACATACAACTAATTAGGTAAGAAAAGCACTAACATGATTACTGATTATAAAATTCATTTTTAGACGGCAACGACATTATAAAATCATATACATATAAATCAAAACATTCCATGAGATATACTACCACGTATTAAAATTTATGTGGTGAAGCCTAAAAGAACACAAATTGTTACCTTAAAACAGAGAAATGGAGTTACACACAAATAAAATGGAGTTGTCGCTTTCCTTCGTATCCTTTGAGGGAATTGAGCTGTATCAATAACAAAAAGGAATCAATAACCACACTTCAGCTATGCTACGCAACTTAATAATACACAAAATTAGAATATATAAAATTCATAACAGAGTCACACAAATTCATAACAGATTTATAAAATCAATAGCCCTGTGTTTGAAACAAACAAATGCTGCCTTTTAAGTAATCTTCAGTAGCAGTTACACACAAATTCAATCTGCAGTCAAAAGCGATATCATGACTGAGAATACCCGGACTCAAATACCAGAAGGAGGATTTCATGTTTTTTATAATATTTTCTTTCTCTTTCTGCTACATTCACTAAATATGCATAAGAAACTTCCACAACTTCATGATTTTTAGTTTACATTCTGATAGAAACTTAAAGTATGTAAACTGAATGGCCACTTAAGAGCGCAAGAAGTGTACATACAATAGCACAGACTGTATATATCAGACACCGAAACTTAAAGTAGACATTTCAATAATTGAACTGTTCTACGCCTAAGAAAAACAACAACTAATTACAACATAAGCGACACTTCCTTACGAGATGCACGAACATTAATAGGACCCAATATAAGTTGATGCAAGAAAATTTAAGAAAACAAACTACTAAGTAGTAGTATGAACAGCAGCCACAATAGTAGTGGCACATCAGTTCATCAAATCAAGTCACTAAAACATACAATCAGTTTTAACATTGAATCCTAAAATTATGTATTGTGGATTGAAAGTAGTTACTAGTTAGTCCCAAATCCCAAGCCAAGAATCAGTTATATCATTCTAGCAAGATTAGTTTTGCCAAAAAATCACTTTTCTACTTAAAGGTCATCAAACACAGATCATTCCGCTACAAAGTATATGTCAAAATCAACTCTAGCAAGATCTAATCCAACACAGAGGAAAGCAGCAGCAAACACAAATCTAAGTGAGCTCAGAAACAAGTTAGAACACTGACCTTAGTGCCAAAAGGACCTTCTGGATGATCTGTTTCAAGAATATTCCTCCCCTAAACAAACAAACAAAAAATACATAATTACAAACTTCCTTCAAATGAATAATCTATAGTATATTGCAGCATAATGGATCCTCAAAGTAAAATTCATAAATTATCATACACATACACATATCATAATAACAGATATTCTTCAATAATCACAAGAAATTCAATTCATGATATTAAGCATAACTAGCATTTTGATTTCGTCCCAAACAGAAAATCAATTTTAGATTTAACAATACTAACAGTCAAATAACGGAAATAGCAGTTTACTTGAATCTAATATACTTTCTCAACCTAAATTCCAGATCAGTTTTCAACCCTAACAAAATCTAACCTAAATCACCATAACAAAATCTAACCTAAACTAAGTGCCTCTCTCAGTTTCAAATCACCATAACAAAATCTAACATAAATAACAACAACAGATATAACAATGCAGAGATTAGGTCAAAATGAAGCCCTCAGTAGATTAGGTCAAAACAAAACATGCATCAAATCACACTATCCAAACATCAGTAGTAGAATTTGTTTAGACATAGATTAGGTCAAAAAGAAACCCTACCGTATTAGCCTCAAGAAGCTTTGGTACCTCACATGCAAAACAAAATATATATTAGGTCAAAACAAAATCAGAGGAGACGAGGGAAGATGAGAAACACGAACAGAGAAGAGAATCGTACCCAGATAATCGTACGCAGATGAATAGAGGAAGCCTCCAGAAGCTTTGGTACCTCAACTGCAAAACAAAATATATATTAGGGTTCGTGAGATGAAGAGAGTTAGGGTTCGTCAGATGAAGAGGGTTAAGGTTCGTGAGATGAAGAGAGTTAGGGTTCGTGAGATGAAGAGGGTTAGGGTTTGTGAGATGATTGAGGTTAGTGAGATGAAGGTGAAGCAGAGATGAAGGCTGAGATGAAGGTGAAGTAGAGAAGAGACTAACCTGTAAGCGATGGAGGTGGCAGCAGCGGCGCAGCGGCGCAGCGAGATGGAGATGGAGTTTTCAGATTGTTTTGGGAGATGGAGTTTTCAGATTGTTTTGGGAGATGGAGACTAACCTGTGTGCGTGTTTTTGTTCATGTGGTGTTTTTGTTCTTTCATTTTTTGTCTTTTTTTTAATTAAAAAAAAATAGAAAAGAAAATATTAAAAGATAGAGGGAAACTAAAAAAAAAGGAGGGAACTTTTGGAGGGGTTTTTTTTGGGGTTTTGGCCACAGTTTGAACTGAAAATTATAGGCCTCGGTTTTTTAGTTGCGGCTTAAAATATCTACCGTTATATAACCGTGGAAATTGAAGTACAGGCCACAGTTTTACACTTCGGATTCAATATTCTATAACATACGTCTACGCTTTGATAACCATGGCCAAATCATATATGTGGCCACAGTTTCTGAGCTGTGGACAATTTTAACGTGGCCGTAGACCAAATTTCTAGTAGTGTGTAAAGATATAGATAACCAATAGTTATAAATAAATATAAATGAGGTGCCTCGTTAAAAATCCTTGCTCTATGGGAAATTGTAGAGGGAAAAGAGTGCACCTCAACAAAACATTATGTCCTTAGAATCGACAGAGTCTTAATATTTGCCTATAGAAATTTGTCGACTAAGTAAGAAAATAACAAAAGACAAAATAACTACACCGATGACTCCAAAAAAGGGGCATTCCTCTGGGTTTCAAACTTCATCGCCCTACGAGGTTGGATATGAAACCTCCTCGCCCTCACCCGCCTATCCGAGTGGCATTATCTCAGAGTTGGCCTTCTTTTCATTCACGTCTGAAAAGCGTGTCCTCTTTAACTTAAGGCTTTTCGCGTAACATTTCATGTCGATTTCCTGATCTCCTTGGATAACCCCTACTCGCCCATTGGGGAGTGTGTATTTCATGCACAATACAAAGTAGATGAAACGGCTCCTAGTTAGTTAAAAGTTAGTCACCCAATACTCATATTTTATGAAGAGGGGGCAATGACTAGATACTTAACCTTTATGTCTTTGGTTTGGTCATGCTCTCCAAACATAAGGGTGAGGTACCATTTTACTTGCACATGTTCTTTTGAAAATTGATCGCGACTTTACGTGTCTATTAATCTGATGACTACAAGTGCACAGTCGTGTCGTGTAGTTTTAAAAAGATATCGAATCCACAGGGACTATGAATCGATCTGCCATTATCTAAGGTTACTGTGTAAAGCTAGGGCTACTAAAATTTCGATTGTTCTTAAGGGAAAGTGATTGTGAGAAATGAATAATATAATAAAAGACAGATATCAGTATGTATTTCGTTTAACTTAAGGTGATCCGAAGGTCCATTGGCTTTTGCATAATTTAATTAAAAATCTTTACTAATTCAATTGATTAAAAATCCTCGTCTCAAACTTTCGCTCTGTTGATTTAGATTACTGTCCTAATCCTAATGTACGCTTTCGCCATCCCATTAGATTTTAGAAAAGCTTTTTGGAAACAACGTAATTAATAAAATGCCCGTTTTATGAAGTTGTTATCTATTTAAATCTCCTAATCTCAAACTTTCGCTCTGTTGACTCGGAACATGCTAATATCCCTAACGTACGCTTTCGCCATCCCGCTCGGGTGTAAAAACAATTTTTGAAAATAAATAAGTTCTAATTAGTCTTAATACGCTTTCACCATCCTTAAAACTAATGTCCTATGTCTACTATCCAGTTAAAGATCTCAAACTTTCGCTCTATTGATTTTAACCTTTGACCGTCTTAACCCCTCAAACTTTCGCTCTATTGGTTTTAAGACTTACTAATTAAATTAGACATACAGACCAAAAACAAGTGATAGTTAATAAAACATAATTAAGCCAATTTATTTTGGATCCCTACGGTTAACTTACTTTACATACCGATATCTTAATAATTTAGCCAGACATATTAATATGGTTAAACATGCATAAATCGGTTCGGTTCATAATAATAGGCATATTAAATGGCATACAATATATCATGCAAATAAATATAAATAAAGGCGGTAAATAAAAAAACCTGAATTAAATAAATGGTAATTGGATCTTCGAGTACTGAACTTCCACCACAGGTTGGCTGGATCGTTCTTCGGAATTACAGCAAATAAAACAAGGAAAAATAAAAGAAGCGATAAATCTAACGTAAGGCTAGATCTATAAAAAGTTCACAACAATTTACGGTGTAGAAATCGTTGTGAGAAAATAAGTGTTTAAATGAAAGCAGAATAAAGAAATACGGTTCGCGGTACAATTTCGGCAGCACTTCGTTGGCAGGAAATCGGACTCTTTGGAAGTGAGGTAGCAGGTTCTATTTATAGGAGATGTTTTGCTGTGACGTTGCGTGAAAAGAGGAAGCTTTGCAGACTGGGTGTGGAGACGTGCGTCTCCATTTTTTGGGGAGACCTCTTTGAACGAATTGAGACGTGCGTCTCAAGTGGAGAAAATCCAGGAGTAGTTGGAGACGGGCGTCTCCTCTTGGTGACGTGGCAGAAGAACGTTGGAGACGTGCGTCTCCACTTGCTGGGAAGGTTTGGGCCACGCGCCTTTGGTTCCATAGTGGGCTGAACTGTCTCTTTTGGGCCTTTTGGGTCCTAATTGCACCCCTCTTTCACTTCAGCACTCCTTTTTCATCTTTTAGGCATAAATATTGGTCATTTAAGCTCCATTTTCTTTCCTTTTCGCAAATAGTCGTAATTAGAGTGTAAAACCTGAAACAAAGCAAATACTCGCGTAATACCATAATAAATTAACATAATAAATGGAAAATGCTATAAATATCTATGGATTTCAAGCTAAATATACGATATAAAATCGTGTTATCAAATTCCCCCAGACTTGAACCTTTGCTTGTCCTCAAGCAAAATAATAAGATAAAGATAAATGAAACACACTTCCACCACGTCGTTCGGTTATACTCAGCTACATAGTGTTCTTATTTGAAAATAATGATAATGATCCTAGCAATAAACTTATAGTAGCAACACTAAACAACTCCCAGCTTGCATACCAATCCGAATCATGCCATTATAGCTTATCTTTGACTCGTCATCATGTTTTACCCTTTTCATTCGTGCGCAATCACATTAAGCCCATTATCTCGACACGCACGTAGCAGAGTAGTTGGTTAGTGACTATGATCCTTCTTATGGAGTTCTGGCACAATATGTGGTATACTCCTTAGCACTCACTTGTAGATTGTGGGGAATCGGACAATAGTCCTTCCTACCAAGTTCAGTACCAGATGACTTCTGAACCAATCGACAATGAGTTGTTTAATTCTTTGTATTTGAGATTTGCGACCGTTAGGTTAAATGATCTTGTGAGGATCACCTTACTTAGTAAGCACATTTCTTATTATGGTTAAGCACATAATTATTATTATGAGGATCATACACTTATATTCATCGACTCTCTGCGTAGTTTGTATCTAAGACGGTGCCGACTGCTAGAATAAACTACTAAGGGTTACTTCAAAACTTAAAGTCGATAGTTTCGGTATAAAGGTTATTCAAATCGGTTACGCATACTCGGGGGTTTTAGAGTGTTGGGACAATAAGGATATTGACTATATTCAGTTTCAATGCGTTGAGTGTTTGAGTAGCTTCGTATTTCTCGAACGTGTGGGGTTTGCGTTTATCGTTTAGGAGCAAAAAATTTTGTTATGGCTCAAGAAAATGGAAGAAAGTGTAATAACTACAGAATTATACATACAAGACTTAAATTCCATAAATATTCTTTATTGAATTAGAAAAACATTACAAGGAAGGGAAATAAACTGAAGGGAAAATAAAACTAAAGGAAATAGAAATAATACGACTCCCCCAGACTTAAATGATGCAGTGTCCTCAATGCATGAGAACTACTCCTCAGTGTTGCGGTTGCGAGAACTGCTTGCGCCTCTTGTACAAACACGGCGACGTCTATCAGGAGGAGAGTCATTTACACGAATGTCAAGATCATGCAAATATGTAGCAATTTCAGTGTATTGACTTTCGTTCCTAATAGCATAGTCACGGTGCTCCTGTTGCATCTCTCGAATGAGCCTAATTGTTTCAGTTTGGTTTGTCTGCATAGCTTGAACGAGTTGATCTTGGCGTAGAATAGCAGCATACATGGCCTCAAGAGTGATAGGCGGAGGGTTGTTTGGAGGAGGTTGGTTGACATCAGCTTGCCCTTGGTTGAGTTCTTCTTCATTTGCATCCACAGGTTCATTAGGATGTTCTTGTTGGTTATCTTGAGGGTTGTCTTCAATAAGCCTCCAACGCTGAACATAATGGATGTTGATTCTTTCAGGGCATGGAAGGATGACATAAGGAATAAGAACTTTGTTGACGACCAAAGTGTATCGGCCATCATGGCGGGGTGAAACCAAGTGGGAGTCACGGCAGTAGGTGAGATCGAGTGACTGAGCAGGCTTCATGAGATGTGAGAGTGAGAGTAGCTCGTCACCAAGACCTAAAGCACATGCCAAGGAAGTAATAATTCCGCCAAGCAAGAATGGGTTTGTAGCGGGGGCGTTGACTAAGCCTTGGATGTGTTGGAACATAAACGGTGCGGCATTGAAACGGATATTGTTGAGCGCACAGTAAAGGAAAAATAGTTCATTTTGGTTTACCTTGTGGTTGTTAGATCTCGCAAAAATAGTATGCCCCAAAACACGTTGAAAATAACGTATAGCGGGGTTTTGAATGTGAGAAGCATGGAGAGCTCTCCAACCGGTAGGAATTTCGCCAGTGAGATTGAACCAAAATTCAAAAGCGAGTTCCTCCCAAGATCGACCATTGAGTTCTTGAAAGATTGAGCGGTGAGCATTTGGTGCATGATTAAAATGCAAATATGAAGCTACGACATCTTGATCTAGAGTATATTCACGGTTGAACATCCGAAATTGGATGCTACCGGTTGAGAGTGGTTGATTAGAGGGAGTGTCGTAGTTGAAAGAACTCAAAAATTCTAAGACGAGCGGCTCATAAGTAGGGACGGGTTCGGTACAAAGATGGTGTAGGCTAGATTTAGTGAGTAAACGGGTTACACCATCAATGAGACCCAGAGTTTTTAGACACTCGGTGTTCACAAATTTTGTGGGAACAACCGAATGTTCGTAGAAGGCGACATATTTTGTTCGTTGAGCATCATTGTCGTCATCTCGGAAGATAATATTTGAAAGGTCGGGAGGTGATCTCTCGGGACGCTCACAACGGATGAATGAACGTGGAGGCATGGTGAGTATGAAAATGAAAAAAAGAAATGGAGTGTGGAAGAATAGAGGATGGTATGAAGATTGTGAAGAAGAAGAGTGGTGGTGGTGTGGTTTTATAGTGAGGTTTGAAAATGGTGTGGTTAATGGAGAATTAAAATGGATTAATGGTGGTGTTTGAAGTTTGAATGGACTAGAGAAATGGGAAATGAATAGAGTTTAAGATGTGAATGATGGAGGATGAATGAGGTTTATGGTGTTTAAATGGAATAAATAAGGGGAAGAATGAGGAAGATTGAAAGATGAATTTTGAAATTCAAATTCAAAATTCAAAATGGGAGTTATTGGGGTGTTGCTGCGTGGTCAACAATGCAGACTGCTGCCCTTGGGAGACGCGCGTCTCAGGCAGTCAGTCTGCTAGGGGACAGAGCATGGAGACGGGCGTCTCCTGTCCCTTGAATGATGCCTTCTGGTCCCACATAGATGGAGACGTGCGTCTCCTGCTGCAGGCAAGGGGTTTCACGCACACAAAGGACCAGACAGTGCTGACAGATACCATTAAGTGTCCATCAGTTCAGAGCAGTGTCGAATTTTAATACTATTAATAACAAAAAGTGATAAACAGGCAAATATATAGCAGTCAATAGCAGTGTAATATAACACAGTAGCAGTAATCAAAAGAATATTGCATTTAAAATTAAACCGGTACTGAGTGTTGACATAAGCAGAATGTAAAATGCAGAAAAATGAAAATCTAAACTTATGAATAAAAATTGCTAAAACTAGAAATAAAAGCTAATAATCTAAACGGTAACATCTAGCCACGTCTATTGGTGTGCTCATTAGACTGAATGTGTTTGAAAACTTCGTCGAACTGAGCATTTACGGTGTCGATAAAATCGAAGAACTGCATTTGCAAAGTGTGTAGCTCGTTGCGCACATGTTGGACATCTTGTTGTAGTGCAGTGATGGCTTGCTCGTGTATGTTCAGGTTAGGCGTTTTTTGATTCACCGATGCAGTGGATGTAGCGGGTTGTTGTGCCTCGAGCTCGACATCAGTCATATCAACAGTGTAGTCATTAGCAGAGTCTTCAGAAGGAGTCTCAGGCTCGTACTCGGGTATAGGTTCATCTTCAGAAAGAGGTTCATAAACCGGAATGGGTTCATCTTCAGGATTAGGTTCATAGTAACCAGGAGGAGTGTCAGGCTCAGATTCTGATACATGCATTTCCTCATCAAAATGTTCATAGGCTTGAGGGGTTTCAGGTGAGGGTTCTCTTTCAGGAATCTGATCATAGAAAAGCCAGTTGGCAGGGTTGTGTACACTCGTCCTAGGACTCGGTAAGGTGAACTGATCCAATACTTTGTTATCAATGAGTAAATCAAACTGATCAGGTCCAAGGTTACCGATGATACCTCGGTTAAAGCAGAAGTGAATGTCCATAGAATTGTGGGAGCCAAGAGGTGTCAATCTAAGCAAAGGTACTCTCATTCCGATAGCATTAGCAATCATAGTGACGAATCCGCCGATCATAATAGGTGAAACTTTGTCTTGCGTGATGCGCTCGAAGTTTGTTAGCATGAATGCGATGGCATTGACCGGGCGATTCTGAGAGGTACAAAACATGATGAACAACTCTTCTCTAGAGACTTCAGTGACATTATCGGGTTTACCAAAAATGTAGTGAGCAAGGATCTTATGGAAGTATCTGAAGGCGGGGTTATAGATGTTCTCAGATTGAAATTCATTCTCTTCAGGGTTATCGTTTCCAGTGATCTTACCCCAATACCGTTCCAACTCCCAGTAGGCAAGATTGTCTTCAGTTACTTTGGTGTATGCATCTGATCCATGAGGTAGTTCTAGCATTTCAGCAAAATCTCGGATGCAGAAATTAAATTCCATACCAAAGAGTCTAAAGAGAATAACTCCTTTTCTCAGTCCTTGTCCACAGTTTGGAAGATAGGTCAGGGAGCTCAAGAATTCCAGAGTGAGCTTCCGGTAAGTACTAAATTTGCGGAACAGGTGAGAACCAGTCCAACCAATTTGGTTTAGCAGGTGTAGGATGCTCTCTTCGATACCATGTTTCACCATAGTTGGTTGGTGAGGATAGCAAGTCAAATCCCTGTGTCTTTCAGCCAGCTTATTAAATCTTGCTTCTTGTCCTCTACCACGGAACACAACTTCCATATTATCAACTTCTTGCATCGTAGTTAGTAGTTAAATGAAAAACCTAGAAGTTGAAAATATTAAGATTAAGTTAGAACTAGGCTAGTGTTTATTAAAAATAAAATTAAATAAAATAAAGTAAATGAAATAAAATTAAGTAACGAGTTATAATAATAATTATAATTATAAAAAGGAAATATTTTCACGATTTAGGATAACAATTATAATTATAGTAATTATTATAAAATGTAGGAAAATTGGAAAAAATGATTAAAATGAAAATAATTAAAAACGGAATATCTAAATGAAAATAAAAAGTTAAAAATAAAAATAAAGATAAAAAATAAAAAATAAAATAAAAGAATAAAATAAAAGAGTAAATAAATGTGGGTTGTCTCCCACCAAGCGCTTTGTTTTATGTCGTAAGCTCGACGATTTTAAAATAGAAAACTATTTTTTCGAATGAGCGGGCAGCTCGTCAAGTTTAAAATGTTCAATGTTTTCATCGTGTTTGAGATTATGTTAATACTTAAGACGTTGCCCATTTACGACAAAAGGTTTGACGGTTTCTCCTTTGATTTCTATTGCTCCACTCGGAAATATGTTAGTTATTTCGAAAGGGCCAGACCATCTGGACCGTAACTTACCAGGAAATAATTTTAGTCTAGGATTAAATAAAAGTACGTTATCGCCTATGCTAAAATTTTTCCTAGATATACGCTTGTCGTGCCATTTTTTCGTTCTCTCTTTATAGATTTTGGCGTTTTCGTAGGCGTCTTGTCTAAGTTCTTCTAATTCGTTTATGTCTAGAAGTCGTTTCTCACCAGCGGCAGTGTAGTTTAGGTTTAAGTTCTTAATGGCCCAATAGGCTTTATGTTCTAACTCTACCGGGAGGTGGCATGATTTTCCATAAACGAGTTTGAATGGGGTAGTTCCTATTGGAGTTTTGAAAGCTGTTCTATAAGCCCATAAAGCTTCATTCAGCTTGGTTGACCAATCTTTTCTAGATATAGCGACAGTTTTCTCCAATATTTGTTTTATTTCGCGGTTAGATACTTCTACTTGTCCGCTTGTTTGTGGATGGTATGGTGTGGCTATTCGATGATTCACTCCATATTTTCGAAGGAGTTTCTCAAGTATTCTTGAAATGAAATGGGAACCACCATCGCTAATTACCAATCTTGGCACACCGAACCTAGGAAAGATGACGTTTTTGAAAAGTTTGATAACTACTCGTGTATCATTTGTAGGAGAAGCAATAGCTTCTATCCATTTTGAAACGTAATCGACAGCTACGAGTATATATTGATTTCCAAACGATGACGGAAACGGTCCCATGAAGTCTATTCCCCAGACGTCAAATATTTCTACTTCCAGAATGCCTTTTTGAGGCATTTCATCGCGTCTTGAAATGTTTCCGGTTCGTTGGCATCTATCACAGCTTAGTACAGCAAAATAAACGTCTTTCCACAGGTTGGGCCAGAAGAGTCCAGATTGAAGGATTTTGGCGCAGGTTCTAGATGTGCTATGGTGTCCTCCACACGGTGCAGAATGACAATGTGTTATTATGCTTCTTATCTCTTCCTCGGGTACACAACGTCTAAATATTCCATCGGGGCCTCTTTTGAACAGGAGCGGGTCGTCCCAATAGTAATGTTTTAGGTCATGGAAGAATTTCTTCTTCTGGTTGTAACTTAGATCAGGAGGAAGCACACCAGCAGCCAGGTAGTTTACGAAATCTGCATACCAAGGTGTGTCAGATCGGGCTAAAGCTATTTCTGCTAATTTGTTGGTTTCAGAGTTTGGACGGTATGGTTCGAATTCATTGGCTTCTAACTGAGCGATGAGTCTTTCATAAGGGAAATCATCGTCAATTGGTACTTCTTCGGGTTTCAGATTTTCCAATCGAGAGAGGTGATCTGCTACGACATTTTCAGTGCCCTTTTTATCTTTAATTTCCAGGTCGAACTCTTGTAGTAACAAGATCCATCTCAAAAGTCTTGGTTTGGCGTCCTTTTTGGTTAGGAGGTACCTAATGGCGGCGTGGTCAGTGTATATGATTATTTTGGCTCCTACCAGGTAAGAACGGAACTTGTCTAATGCAAATACGACAGCTAATAATTCTTTTTCTGTCGTGGCATAATTCATCTGAGCTTCGTCTAGGGTTCTACTCGCATAGTATATGACATGTAGTTTCTTATCCTTTCTTTGCCCTAGAACGGCTCCTACAGCATAATCACTTGCGTCACACATTATTTCAAAAGGTTCATTCCAGTCGGGAGGTTGCATAATTGGCGCAGAGATTAATGCTCGTTTATGCGTTTGAAATGCTTCAGTGCATTTATCGGTGAAAATAAATTCGGCGTCTTTCATAAGTAATTCGGTTAACGGTTTGGTTATTTTAGAGAAATCCTTAATGAAGCGTCGGTAAAAACCAGCGTGTCCTAGAAAACTTCTTATTTCTCTAACGGTTTTGGGAGGTTGAAGGTTTTCGATAATTTCAATTTTTGCTTTATCAACTTCGATTCCTCTATCAGATACGATGTGTCCCAGTACAATTCCTTGTCGAACCATGAAATGGCATTTTTCCCAATTAAGGACTAGGTTTACGCTTACGCATCGTTTAAGTACCATTTCAAGGTTTTCTAAACATGTTTCAAAACTTCCTCCACAGACAGAGAAGTCGTCCATAAAGACCTCCATTATTCCATCTAGGAAGTCGGCAAATATTGCCATCATACATCTTTGGAAGGTCACGGGTGCATTGCAGAGCCCAAAAGGCATTCGTCTATAGGCGAATGTACCATAAGGACAGGTAAATGTGGTCTTCTCTTGGTCGTCAGGGTGAATAGGAATTTGGAAAAATCCGGAGTATCCATCTAGATAACAGAAATGTGAGTGTTTAGCTAGGCGTTCGAGCATTTGATCTATGAAAGGTAAAGGGAAATGGTCTTTTCGGGTAGCTTTATTTAGCTTCCTATAGTCAATGCACATTATCCATCCAGTTTGGGTACGTTGTGCTACAGATTCTCCTTTTGCATTAGTGATTACAGTGACTCCTCCTTTCTTTGGTACGACATGAACAGGACTAACCCATTTACTATCGGATATAGGGTATATTATTCCAGCTTCTAGCAGTTTTTGGATTTCCTTTTTAACCACATCGCTCATAATAGGATTTATTCGCCTTTGATGTTCTCTAGAGGTTTTACAATCGTCTTCGAGCATAATGCGGTGCATACAGAGGGCAGGACTTATTCCTTTCAAATCTGATATGTTATATCCTAAAGCGGTTGGGTATTTTCTCAGGACAGTAAGTAATTTTACAGTCTCGGTTTGTCCTAAGTTGGCATTTACTATAACTGGTTTGTTTAGTTCTTCGTCTAGGAATTCGTATCTAAGATCGGTAGGCAATGTTTTCAGTTCTATAGCAGGCTTCTTCGGTCCAGGTATAGGATCAGGAGTTAAGGCTAGACATTCACTCAGATGGTTATCTTGATATTCCCCACGCCAGTTGTCATCTTCAAAGATTGGCGGTCTAGATTTTAGGATCTCGGTTTCCTTACTTGGTTCGGATTTTATTTCGTTAACACACTCGTCGATTATGTCGGTGTTAAGTGCCAAATTGTGTTATTTTGAGTATGTAAATAGTGGCACTTATCAATGCTTTTTGTTAATACCGTTTGAATAATTCCCCGTTTTTGTGTAATTACGTTTACTTTACGAATACTTGTATTTTCATATACTTTTATACCGTTTGATAGTTTTGTTGTATTTTTGTAGGTATTCTTGCGTTTTCGGAGCCTTGAGGAATAAAGTGTCTAAGACACGGCTGCGAGAGCAAAGAGAAAATAATTCTGCTGTTCTGGTGCAGGGCGCTTCGCGCGCTGTAGGGCGCGTCGCACCCTCTTTGAGTTTGAAGAACAAAAGCTGGCAGAAGTTAGGGCGCGTCGCGCCGGATTAGGGCGCGTCGCGCGCTAGGGCGGTTTGGTAAATTTATACAGGGCGCGTCGCACCGAAGTAGGGCGCGTCGCGCCCACTGCGAAACTCAGTTTTGTATAAATAGTTAATAACAGATTTGTTTAGGTTTTTTATCACCTCTTCTTGACAAGTTGAGCTCTGATCCATTTTTGGTAGTTTAGAGGCTTAGGAAACACCATTGGGTGCGACGTCATGTGGATTGATCATGGATCTGACTCGATTTCATTGTACCGGTGAGATCTTTCCGATTCATCTTCTCTCTTCCCCTTGTTTCATTCCAATGGTGGGTGTTGTATGTATGTTTCTACTCTTATTGTATGTATATTTGTGGATCTTGGGATCGTTTATATATTCGCTTTACAAATCATCATTGTTGTTGTTCTTGATCTTTTTGCTTAAATGCTCTGGATTTGTGTTGTTGCAGACATGGACACCATAGATCTTGATTAGGAATGATAACTGTTAGTTTCTGGGTTGCAGACATGGATTCAGGACTAACAATCGTAGTGGGTATCGAATCTAATGCCTCCGTGTTGTTTGTGTCGGTGGAGAAATCGCTGATGTGAATAGTACGGTTGAGCTTTCGTCGGTGTTGCAGACATGGACACTGATGTGGCATCTCGAATGATGCCCGGTGATGTTGATGCGTATTGTGAGTGTCGAGCGATAGATCTTCAGATTTAAGTATTCGACGGGTAGAACTAAATGCAACTCCATAACTATTTCTCTTAGACTATTGAGATTGTTTATCTGCTTTTATTTACTTTTCCCGCATTTACCTTTCCGCACCCAATTCATGAAACTTAGAACGCGAGATAGTCGAACGGCAGTTCTTCTCACCAATCTCTGTGGACACGATAATTCCCGGATAAATATTTCCAAAACTTTTGTTGCTTGCCGCTTTACCGCTCCAACAGTCGGCGGAGCAGCATGTGTCCACTATAGAGGGTGCTTTTAGGAATTGGGAAAATATAAATTCTATTTTCTCTTCTCCTACTTCGAAAGTAAGCTTTCCTCGCTTGACATCTATAATTGCACCAGCGGTTGCCAAAAATGGTCTTCCTAGTATGATCGGGATGTTAGAATCTTCTTGGATATCCATAATGATGAAGTCAGTTGGGATGTAGAATGACCTACACGAACAGGGATATTTTCTAACATTCCTACAGGGTATTTGACTGAACGGTCATCTCGTTGAAGAGACATTCTCGTTGCTTTAAGCTCACCTAGATTGAGTTTCTTACAGGTCGAAAGAGGCATCAAACTAACACTGGCTCCTAAATCGCACAAGGCTTTCTCTATGATGGTTTTTCCTATTACGCAGGGTATAGAGAAACTACCAGGGTCTTTCAGTTTTGGAGGCATGTTATTTTGGATGATAGCGCTGCATTCAGCGGTAAGCATTATAGTTTCATTATCCTCGAGTTTCTTTTTGTTTGATAGGATTTCTTTTAGGAACTTAGCGTATGAAGGCATCTCAGTTATGGCTTCTGTGAATGGTATGGTTATGTTTAATTGCTTCAGAAGTTCTACAAATCTTTTAAATTGCGCTTCAGTTTTTGATTTAGCTAATCTCTGAGGGTAAGGAATTGGTGGCTTATAAGGTGGTGGTGGAACGTAAGGTTTCTCTTTTTCAGGTTCCACTTCGTTATTGTTCTCATCAGTCTTAGCAGTTTGTTTGTCAGTTGTTTTCTTTTGGGTTTCCTTTGGCTCTTGTTGTGACATGGGCGCGTCTTGAGTTCTAGGATCTATGGGTCCATCGTAATTTGTTCCACTTCGTAGTGTTATCACGTTCGCATGTCCTTTAGGATTGGGTTGAGGTTGAGCAGGAAACGTGCCAGCAGGGGCAGCAGTAGGTGCTTGTTGTTGAGCTACTTGTGAGATTTGAGTTTCTAACATTTTGTTATGCGTAGCTAAGGCATCTACTTTGTTCGATAGTTGTTTTAGTTGCTCGCTATTGTGGATGTTTTGATTTAGGAAGTGCTTATTGGTTTGTTGTTGGGAAGCTATAAAGTTCTCCATCATGATTTCTAGATTTGACTTCCTAGGGGTGTTTTGAGCAGCTACAGGCGCTTTTTGGTAGCCAGGTGGTACAGCAGGTGCTTGTCCAGGCGCGTACAACGCGTTGTTGTTTTTATAAGAAAAGTTCGGATGGTTTTTCCATCCAGGGTTGTACGTGTTAGAATAAGGGTTTCCTTGAGCATAGTTTACTTGATTAGATGGAGTTCCAGTCAAGAGTTGGCATTCAGCAACTGCATGTCCAGTCAATCCACAAATCTCGCAGTTAGGTGTTGCAGCGGCAGCGGTGGCTGAAGGAGTGATGGTTAAGTTCTCGATCTTCTGAGTTAAAGTGTCTACTTTAGCGTTAACGCGGTCTATACCACTTATTTCGTACATTCCTCCTTTGGTTTGGGCTTTCTCTAGAGCGGCTCGTTCTCCACCCCATCGGTAATGATTTTGTGCCATGTTCTCTATGAGTTTGTATGCTTCATCATGGGGTTTGTCCATTAATGCTCCGCCAGCAGCGACATCTATAGTCATTTTGGTGTTATATAAGAGACCACCATAGAAAGTATGGATGATCAGCCATGGTTCGAGTCCATGATGAGGGCATATTCTAAGCATGTCCTTGTAACGTTCCCAAGCTTCGAAGAGTGATTCGTTATCTTTCTGGGAAAATCCGTTGATTTGACCTCTGAGCATAGCAGTTTTGCTAGGCGGAAAGTATCTCGCTAAGAATACTCTTTTCAATTCGTCCCACGTAGTTATGGAATTAGAAGGCAGGGATTGAAGCCACGCTCTCGCTCTATCTCTCAAGGAGAAAGGGAAAAGGTGTAATCGAATAGCTTCGGAACTAACGTTGTTGGCTTTGACAGTGTCGGCGTATTGCACGAACACGGATAAATGGAGATTGGGGTCGTCTGCAGGGCTTCCAGAGAATTGATTCTGTTGAACAGCTTGGACCAACGAAGGTTTGAGTTCGAAATTATTTGCCTCAATCGCAGGTGGTGCGATACTTGAATGCGGTTCAGCGCGCGAAGGAGCGGCATAGTCTCTAAGAGGACGAATAGCAGCCATCTCTAACTTCGGGGTGATTTGATTAATTTGATCAGTAAAAATCAATTCCAGATTAATCGGAATTGGTGCTACTTCGGGAAGATTGCGAGCTCGACGTTTGACGTTAATGAAACGTTCGATCTCGTTAATTCGTTGTATTAAATCTCCTCCTTGTGAACGAGTATTTGGCATACAATCGTTCAGAAAGAAAGGGAAGAATTGTCCTAGTCTCTACGGTGTAACAGTGAGTTACGATATCGACTTAATAGTCCCCGGCAACGGCGCCAAAAACTTGATCGCGATTTTACGTGTCTATTAATCTGATGACTGCAAGTGCACAGTCGTGTCGTGTAGTTTTAAAAAGATATCGAATCCACAGGGACTATGAATCGATCTACCGTTATCTAAGGTTACTGTGTAAAGCTAGGGCTACTAAAATTTCGATTGTTCTTAAGGGAAAGTGATTGTGAGAAATGAATAATATAATAAAAGACAGATATCAGTATGTATTTCGTTTAACTTAAGGTGATCCGAAGGTCCATTGGCTTTTGCATAATTTAATTAAAAATCTTTACTAATTCAATTGATTAAAAATCCTCGTCTCAAACTTTCGCTCTGTTGATTTAGATTACTGTCCTAATCCTAATGTACGCTTTCGCCATCCCATTAGATTTTAGAAAAGCTTTTTGGAAACAACGTAATTAATAAAATGCCCGTTTTATGAAGTTGTTATCTATTTAAATCTCCTAATCTCAAACTTTCGCTCTGTTGACTCGGAACATGCTAATATCCCTAACGTACGCTTTCGCCATCCCGCTCGGGTGTAAAAACAATTTTTGAAAATAAATAAGTTCTAATTAGTCTTAATACGCTTTCGCCATCCTTAAAACTAATGTCCTATGTCTACTATCTAGTTAAAGATCTCAAACTTTCGCTCTATTGATTTTAACCTTTGACCGTCTTAACCCCTCAAACTTTCGCTCTATTGGTTTTAAGACTTACTAATTAAATTAGACATACAGACCAAAAACAAGTGATAGTTAATAAAACATAATTAAGCCAATTTATTTCGGATCCCTACGGTTAACTTACTTTACATACCGATATCTTAATAATTTAGCCAGACATATTAATATGGTTAAACATGCATAAATCGGTTCGGTTCATAATAATAGGCATAGTAAATGGCATACAATATATCGTGCAAATAAATATAAATAAAGGCGGTAAATAAAAAAAACCTGAATTAAATAAATGGTAATTGGATCTTCGAGTACTGAACTTCCACCACAGGTTGGCTGGATCGTTCTTCGGAATTACAGCAAATAAAACAAGGAAAAATAAAAGAAGCGATAAATCTAACGTAAGACTAGATCTATAAAAAGTTCACAACAATTTCCGGTGTAGAAATCGTTGTGAGAAAATAAGTGTTTAAATGAAAGCAGAATAAAGAAATACGGTTCGCGGTACAATTTCGGCAGCACTTCATTGGCAGGAAATCGGACTCTTTGGAAGTGAGGTAGCAGGTTCTATTTATAGGAGATGTTTTGCTGTGACGTTGCGCGAAAAGAGGAAGCTTTGCAGACTGGGTATGGAGACGTGCGTCTCCACTATTTGGGGAGACCTCTTTGAACGACTTGAGACGTGCGTCTCAAGTGGAGAAAATCCAGGAGTAGTTGGAGACGGGCGTCTCCTCTTGGTGACGTGGCAGAAGAACGTTGGAGACGTGCGTCTCCACTTGCTGGGAAGGTTTGGGCCACGCGCCTTTGGTTCCATAGTGGGCTGAACTGTCTCTTTTGGGCCTTTTGGGTCCTAATTGCACCCCTCTTTCACTTCAGCACTCCTTTTTCATCTTTTAGGCATAAATATTGGTCATTTATGCTCCATTTTCTTTCCTTTTCGCAAATAGTCGTAATTAGAGTGTAAAACCTGAAACAAAGCAAATACTCGCGTAATACCATAATAAATTAACATAATAAATGGAAAATGCTATAAATATCTATGGATTTCAAGCTAAATATACGATATAAAATCGTGTTATCAAAAATCTAATCAATGATCCTTTGAAAGGCTTTAGGTCTTAGGGGTCAAGACGTAGTCTCTCGAAGGTGTCCCAATACAGTATATCGGCGGAGCTTCCCTGATCCACTAGAATCCTATTATTATCCAATTCCTTGCATTTGACTGCAATGACTATGAGGTCATCGTTATGGGGATTGACGCCAAACGCATTTCTCTCTGATAATTCTCTACGTTAATGACCTTCGATGCCAATCACGGCCTTTGGTGTCTCCACGGTCTTGTCCTCATGGAGATTTTCTACGATTAGTATTTGGTGAGGATAAATTTTGCGAGCATAATTGGTTTCGCCAACTCCGAAGAATCCTCCTGCTATGGTGTTGAGCGTATGACGCGTTGCTTTTCTACCCTGATTGACGAATTGGAGAACGACAATGGAAATTCCCCTAAAAACACATAAATAAAAGCTCCCTGCAACCATGACATGGGCGAGCTCTTAATACTCAACAAAAATCGTAGATGCTAGAGGTTTAAAATGAAGAGAAATTTCTGTTGCAATCTAAAAACTAAAACCTCAATACTTTTTGAAAGTTTGAGAAAAATGTGTTGTGTGTGGTACGATTCACAAAATTATATGCATGTTATGAGAGGTATTTACAAAAATGATTTAAGTATGCGTTGGAAATAAGACAAAAATGATAGAAAATACTCATTTGGTACGAGTCAAGAGAAAATGGTACGAATCGAGTCAAGAGAGCGAGTGATTTGAATCAATAACTAAAAAGAAAGAAAAATTATTTTTGTGATTCGAATCTTCCTTTGTCATGATTCAAAATCTATGATTCAAATCTTCCTTTTTATTCGAGTACAAGCCCTTTTGTGATTCGAATCAAGAATTTTATGATTCGAATCAAAATTTTCTTTGATTGGATAAAAGATACATGATAAAGGATAATCAAATAATCATTTAATAACACAGCACAAAAAGATTAAATATATCTTTAGAGGTAACACATTATTTCAAACCAAATCCTGAAGAGATAATGAGTCCACAGTTGCATCCCAGGTAAGCAAGTGATAAATGTCATTGACAGAATAAACGTCTCCATGGTTAAAACTCCAACCTTCTTTGAATTTTTTCAATCAAGGAATGCCAAAGAGATAGACGCCTAGGAATAGTTATTTTAATATGTAAACTGATATAGATATTATTTAAAGACATGTAGTATTTTTATCCAACACATCTAGCCACGTCCATAATAATGAAGGGAGTATGCATGGACATTGGACACACTAAATAAACTTTTTGGTATAGATATATGCGCAGTACTATACATATAAAGGTTACAATATCTGATAGCATATTTTGTCAAAAAAAAATCCAAGGGTCTGTATGCAATAACAATAGGCATTAAGTTAAATATCTTCTGATATAATTTTTTTTAAATAGGCAATGCTATTATCCTTAAAGACGAATCCTTCAATTTTATAGACTGCATGTCGGAGATTGTTATCATTTCGTGGAATTGGTTAGGTTCTTTTTATAAGAAGGCGCCGTTGTGTAATTACTATGGTTGGAATATCCAACCTCTTTTGTGTTTTGTCTTGTAATCTCTTTGTATTTGGGGTGGAGCATCCCTTTTGCTCCCTTTAATTCCATTGCTTATTAAAAAAAAATTAAAAGGAGTATAAGGGATACTCCACCCGATTACAGAACCGAAAACCCCTACGTCCTAAAACAAAGGAGTGGTAGGGTATTCCACACATAAAAGTTACTAAAATCTAAAAAATTAAAAAAGGAGCACATCCACTTCCATGCATTAAGGACTATCATCGACATACACTCATCGAAGTTGAAAGACTCCCTTAAAGATGATGGCATTGCGCTTCAACCAAAGACTCCACACAATAGCCATAATCTGCTACGTTAAAATTTTTCTGCACAGATACAAATGGTGACGCCTCTTTCACCCAAACGTTTTAGTGACCTTTTTTGATTTGGACTGCATCAAATATTTGATTGGCATGGATAGTTCATCATCATCAATCCTGCAGCATGCATGACAACACCACTCTTTGCCAGGAGCAAGCTTCAAGTGAAACAAAATATCAGCATGCATGTTTAAGTAAGGAAATAGTAAAATATACTGCTAAAGATACTGGACTTGTTACAAACCTGCAATGATGGTTGGATGGTTTGCCCCGGGTAGCGCCGTGGTTTGCGGTTTATGGTGCTGCGCTTCCGGCTGGGGATGATTGTTGATACTTTGAAGAGAATTGGAGCACGAGAAAGAGGTTGTGATATTTTGAAATCAGAGCACAGTTATGCGAGTGCAGAACGAAAAAAGATTTTTCATTAAGATCAACTTTATTTAGGAAACGTCTAACCATTTAGAGATATTCTGAAACAATTATCCCAAACTATAACACAATTATTCTGAAACATACCGCGGCAGCTGATGATGTCTCGTGATGGTCAGCTGAAGGTGGTGGTGGGTAGTGCCGTTGATAGAGTAAGGATTATGATTAATTAGAAGTAGAATTTATATTAGTATTTTATTTTATAATGTTCTCTAGAATGTTCTTAGGATCTTTAAATGTTGTTGAATTGGGCTTTAATTAGTATTGGGCCTTTAGTTTACTATCCATTAGTATTATTATATATATGTAATGTTTTGACACTTGAAAATCAATCAATGAAAAAAATCAAATTTATCTTTTATTTTAATTTCATTTACTTTTAGTGTTCTTCCCCTTTTAGTTAGCAAACCCTAATTTTATAGTCTTGATAGGAATCTTCCTATCAATTGGTGCTTTCATTCTTGAACACCAAAACCCTACAATGACATATGAATTTCCCTCATCTTTCACTACTCAATTTTATCCATATCATCCCAATATCACCACTGTTACTTCATTTCCATCTTATTCCACAAACATTTCTCCTTTAACTTCATCTCAAAATTTACCCTATAATCATGGATACACACCACATCTACAACCTACATATGACTATTACACACCATTCTATCAACAAAATATCTCAACTCCTTTTATTCCTTCATACCAACCCACACCAGAGCTATCAGATTCAACATCTCATCAACATTATTCCATTTCACCTCATTTACATCCATCCTATACCATTTCCCAACAAACTCACCTGCCCACAGATTCATTTCAAGAAACATTTTACCAAGAGTTAGAAACTCTAAAACAATATGTGATTGAGACTCATGAGATCTCAAACAAATATAGAGAAGATTTGAAAGAACAGATTCAAAATATTTCTGATTCACTAAAAAAGTCACATGAAAAATTTAAAGAAAAATATGCTTTCAAGAGAAATGTAGAGGAACAGACAGAAAAAAAAGAAAATTCTGGTTCACACATAATTTCTCCGGCGAAATTTCCGGTGTCTACTCCGGCAAGCATTCCGACAGCATCTCCGGTACAAAAACCCGACGGTATCCCGACATCCTTTCCGGTGATAACTCAGGTGACTACTCCGACGAAAAATCCGACGGTATCCCCGACATCTTTTCCGACGATAACTCAGGTGACTATTCCGGCGAAACCACCGGATCTGCAACCAAAACCATCAAAGCCATCGTCTCCACCACCACCACCAGATTTGTTGCCTTTGACATCACCTCTAGTGTCATCTTCTCTGATATTAATGACAGAAACATTGAAACAACAATCAGTGATGTTCTCAAACCCATTTTTGCGACCACCAAAAAAACCACCGGATTTGTTATGGCCATCGGGAACACTGACAGGTTTGCAAGGATCTCCGGTAGAACAACTATCATTTTTATACTGCTTCCTTAATTTGGATTATTATTTAGTATTGTTGGAAAGAAAAGGAAACACAGAGGTGTGGAAGATGAGGAAAGAAAGAAAAGAGAGAGGAAAGAAAAGAGAGAGGAAAGGTTTTCAATGTACTATCTCTCCATGTGATAGTATAATTATCTCTCTCACTCCCAATACAATCTTATGTGAAGCTAAATGACAAAATACCTTTCTTCAACGTGTCAGCTACTATTCATAAAAAAGATTGATTATTTGAGTTGGGAAAAGAGGAAGGAATTGATGTGATTAAAAGTGAGTGGTTCTGTGTGCTATCACGTAAAAAAAAAAAAAAGTGGAGCTATTTTCACAAATCAATCTCTATTACAATGCATCATCACTTCTGCCATTAGATTCCACTTTTGAAGAAATGGTTGCTCTTTCATAATCACACTCAAGTGGAGATATTTACTTTTCTTTATTAAAGAAATGGTCACTTCCAATTCTCACACCTCATCTCTTTCTATTATTTTTGGGTTAATGTTAGAACCTTGAGGACAAGGTTCAAGTGAACCCGACGGCAATGATAGAGTAAGGATTATGATTAATTAGAAGTAGAATTTATATTAGTATTTTATTTTATAATGTTCTCTAGAATGTTCTTATGATCTTTAAATGTTGTTGAATTGGGCTTTAATTAGTATTGGGCCTTTAGTTTACTATCCATTAGTATTATTATATATATGTAATGTTTTGACACTTGAAAATCAATCAATGAAAAAAATCAAATTTATCTTTTATTTTAATTTCATTTACTTTTAGTGTTCTTCCCCTTTTAGTTAGCAAACCCTAATTTTATAGTCTTGATAGGAATCTTCCTATCAGCCGTGGTTTGCAGTTGGTGGTGCTACGCTTTCGGCGGGGGATGATTGCTTCTCTTTGGAAGAGATTTAGAGCAGGATAGACAGGTTGTGATATTTTGAAATCAGATCACAGTAACGAAGAATGAAATAAGATTGCGTCAAAATTTACAATATTTAAAAACTCAGGTGTAGGTACAATACATGGTTTTAAATTGCGGTCCGCAACCGCAATTGCAGCCGCAATATTGCTGATGCGGTAGCTTCCGCATCCACATCAGGCCGCAATTGCGGTGTGATTTGTAATCACACGTCCCACAACACTATAATTCACATCAAACACCTTCAACCTTATTTCTTCACATATTTTCATCCTAACTAACATTTGATAACCCAAATACTCAGTTTACATGTGATTTGTAATGTAAAATATTGATTTTAAGAGTTTTATAATGATGTTTTTCAAATATCTCGGGTTCAAAATTCACGCTGCAACGGCCGCAATGCGCATCGCAACAACCGCATTGCGCG
This sequence comes from Vicia villosa, assembly GCF_029867415.1. Classification (NCBI taxonomy): domain Eukaryota; kingdom Viridiplantae; phylum Streptophyta; class Magnoliopsida; order Fabales; family Fabaceae; genus Vicia; species Vicia villosa. The sequence goes on along the minus strand of NW_026705713.1, from coordinate 416,676 downwards.
CAATCGCAACACCCGCAACCGCAATTTAAAACCATGGTACAATATGTGATTTTTAAAAACTAGAATAATTCAACCAGAATGATTCATGTCAATTTGTTGGAGTCAAATAGTGAATGCCAAAAAGTGTTTACTGCAGAAATTGGAAAAGTAAAACTAAACTTACGCAATCATCTCGAATTTCAAATGAGCCATCAGTTTTGGGCATAGAAGGTTTTGAAGGCGGGGGAAAGTTTAGATCCAAATCTCATACTACTCTTCCAGAACCAGTGGTATTTCTTCTTCTTCTTCTTACGTAGACATGACGGAAGTCTCTTGTGTTCATTGGCTTATCCCCAGTTGAACTCATCCTAAAATAAAAGTTACATTAATGAATAAGTAACTATAGAACTAGTTACATAGTAATCATCCATTCTAAATCTTTCAATCCAATAAATTATAGAATCTAGTAGATAGATCATTTTATTTATTGGCAATAAAAATGGAAATGAGTATAATGATATCATTATGAAAGTTATGACAAACAACCAACTTACAAATAAGCTGATGAGAATTAACTTCAAAATGAAAAGAAATCCATAATTATAATCAAATAAGTTTGAATAAATGTAATTGAAAAGATCACAGGAAGCCGAAAAGCAATTAGTAAGAACACAGAATAACGATGACTTAAAGAATTAAAAAAAATACATGAAACCAGACAACTTGGCAAGTAAAGTAGATTGTAAAATGAGATCAATCAAAGGCCATGCATAAGCAAATGAGATTATATTTTTGTATGAAGTAAATCTGTGACATATTTTCAAGAACATTATTCCACTTGTGAATGAATTGGCAAGGAATCATGAAACGTCGAGAGCTCCACTAGCACCAAACTTCCTAAGGCATCCTCAGATAATGTTGTAAAATACTGGATAGGGCGTTGCCAAGGCGGATTGCAGCGGCTAATTTTTTGACAACCGTGGTGACCATTGGACAAGTTATTTAAGCTATTAGTCCCTTCATTGGTCAGTGACTCGGTGTAGCCTCCCCTTCAAAGTCTAGCTTACAGGTTGTTAGGTGCCCCTTAAATTGCCCTAACCCTAATTGGCAGGACGAGTTGTCAAATTGATCGACACTCAAACATTCACTTTGACTGTTAGTCTTTTTCTCTTTACTGCCCAATAAGAGGCTAGATCCTAATAATCCATCAAATTCACTCAAAAAAAAAGCATTAATGTAAATGGGAAGATCGAGAAACTAGATAATAACTTCACATCAAATACAATTTAGAAGATATCAAGATTTAAAAAAGGGTAATGCTAACTTGTGCCCTTGGGGCACAAGTTAAGAGATAAATATAGTAAAATTTTCTTGGAAATTGTGTAATTCATTTAATACAAGTTTATAATTAATGATTTTATTATTATTTTTAATACAAAATTTCTATTTATAGGATTATTAACTTGTGCCCTTGGGGCACAAGTTAGCATTACCCTTTAAAAATAAAATCCCCTTCAAACAAACAGAAAACACGGCTGATCCCAACGTCAAAAACATCTTCATTGTGATAGGAAAGATCATCATACTAGATTATAACATTCAATACACCTACTAACAAACCATGATTTACAATATTCCCTACTCTAAGTAGCCGAAAAAATTGATAAAAAAAACTGTTACTGATAATCCGGCACCACATATAAGCATTTGTCGAAATTCATGATTGCAAACAACTATAAAGAAGCTAAACTAAAAATTTAAACAACAAGAGAAGTGTATTAAAAAGGGAATGCGGAGATAAATAATGATTGATAAACAGAAACAATTGAATAAAATAAAATTGAAGTACAATGAATTGAAGATACCTGAATGTTTCTGCAGATGAGAGAATTGAACGAGGTTGAGAAAGTGAAAGCGGAGCTGCTGTATTTGAGATGAGAAGCTGAGGAATAACATATGGTAGTAACGGATGGTTGATGAGTATATATATTGACAATGACAATGTCATACTCAAGTCTGGCATTTTTTGTTGTTTTCCTATAAAGGAATAAAACAAGGAAATATTGCACCATGGGTTGTGTCATTTGCGTTTTCTCTTATCTCCGTTTCGAGAAGCTTCAGATACCTAAGCCAATACGGTTGAAAATAAATTAGTGTGTAGTGTAGGATAAATTCAGTTAGACAGCACTTAGTCGAGAGATTCATGGCCACCGGCAATACAGAAAGCTTGTATCTTTGGGCGTATAATACTCAACCAATAGGGTTAGTTTTTCATTCTTGGTTCATCTAATCTTTGTTTCTTTTGCGTAGCAAAATTTTCATATAAACTTTTTGTTTTAATGTATAGACGTCACTGGTTGTTGGTTGCTATGGATCCCGTAAAAGAAGCAGTATATTATTTGAATTCGGTATACGGTGATTGGACCAATTATATGCCTATGAAGGAAATGATTGATTTGTAAGTGAGATCGTTCTAAAGATTCGTGTATATTTATATATTTAATTATTTCTGTGAGATTGATCTAAATATATGTTTTTATTTTGTTAGATCAATACATGTATTCCGAAGTCAAAGAGACGCACAAGTATCACGGACTAAATCAAACAACATTACTTGGATCAAAGTGCAGGTACATTAATTTTCACAATTTTGCTTATAATAGTTATGCTACTTTATAAAATAAGACAACTATAAAATATTATTTGTTTTTCTATGTAGTGTCCGCAACAGCGACACGATACAGATTGCGGATTCTTTGTTTTGAGGTTTTTGAAAGAAATCCTTCAAATGAATCAATTAGAGATTCCAATTACGGTATGGATTTATAACTTAGGATAATTTCTTATAATTTATTACATTTAACTAAATCATGCATATTATGTTTTTGTTATGTAGTACTTTGATGAATTCTACTCTGCTTCTTACACGATATTTAAGTTGGAAGAAATCAAAGAGAAATTGTGTCAATTTTATATTCAGCAAAGAATCATATAGGTATGTGTCGCAGGGAAAAATCGTATCTTTTTCGGGATGAGACACCTGATGCCTTCTTTGGGCTCGAGTGCTCAAAAAATGATTTTTCTTTTTTTTCGACCAAACTTTTTATTGTTTCCAAAGTAGGAAAAGGAAAAAAGCTGCAATAACCTTAAAAGTGGGGGAGAGATCTTTGGGTAAGAGGGTTGGTTATACGAAGGGAAGGTATTAGCACCCAACGTATCTATAGTACTCTATAGGTTTCTTTTTTATGTTTTTCATTCCATGTTATTGAGAGGTTCTCGTGAAATAGGTGGGACCTAATGTGTTTGTTTGATTATGCTTGCAAAGATCATCGTGACCCTCTGCATACATATCCCTTAGAGGGAATCAGAGCATCTGTAGCTCGGGGTCTACGGGTGCTAAGGTTTGAATGGTTTGAGGGAGAAGTTTTGCTCGCCAAGGATACGACCTTGTGCCTACGTATTCTCAAAGGGATGTTGAGAAAGTCAGAGCAATCGTAGTTCCCACTTATGCTAGTGGAAGCAAAGGATAAGAGACAAATGTCATCTAAATGTTCGATGTATCTAATCTATATCATCACATACATCTGTTTGATTTTGTTTGAAAATCTTTTCATTATAAGCCCTGGGCCATGCCACTTATGGTGCTTAGAATGATAAAGATGCTTTTTAGCCAGCCTTGTGGCAAAAACTTTCAATGAAGTCAGCCTTGTGACAAAAAGTTTTGATTAATCAGCCAGCCTTGTGGCAAAAGTTTCAATGAAGTCAGCCTTGTGACAAAAACTTTGATTAATCAGCCAGTATGGTGGCAAAAAGGTTTGATTGATTAGCCAGCCTTGTGGCAAAAAAAAGTTGATTGATTGATTGATTGTTTGTGATGATATAGAAGATATACTCCTATCATAGAGATGATAAATGTCTAATCTCCTAGGGTATTTGATTTGAATATTGGGGATGCTTATAAGAAGCCCGTGGGTCCTTGTACGAAGCCCAAGAGGAGGCTATCCGAGGGTCCTTGCATTGTAAGCCCAAGAGGAGGCTATGGGAGGGACAATCCAGGGTCCTTGCATTGTAAGCCCAAGAGGAGGCTATGGGAGCGACAAGTCGTTTGTACGAAGCCCAAGAGGAGGCATGGTATAGTTGGTTTGAGCTCTTAGAGCGATTTCACCGGGAAACCATACTCTATGCCCTAACCTAAACTAGGGAGATTCTTTGCACGAAGCCCAATAGGAGGCTATGGGGAACCTAGTGTTGTACTAAGTTGAACAAGTGTATATAACACAATCACAAATATGAACAATTATGAACAAACATGGACAAACATGAACAAATATGAACAGTTATACATATATATATATGACAAAGTATGTGTATATAATGGAGTTTATGAAGGAAATATACCTGTAAGCATGATCCATTTGTATACACGGGGGCTCGGGACTTATACTCGGGGAGAGACCCACTTGAGTTAATTCAGAAGTGATGTAAACAAGTATTTACAAGAGGGGCTTGGGACTTATACCTACATGGAGGCCCATGGTATTTTTGGGAAGATTTAAAGAAAAACCTTCATTTTTGATTAGTTATTCAAAATTAAAAATCAAATTGATCGAGGTATGTACAAAAAGGTGAATGTACAATGAAATACCTAATTTCATGTACGGGAATGGGACTTATACCTATGTGGAGGCCCATGTTTTATTTTATAAAACATGGTTGATTGTTTTGTTAAAGAACGCGAGGTTTCATCGTTTTGAAAACAGTTTGAAAGTTTTGTTTTAAAAGAAGTTTTCTGTTTAAAGAAAAACTGTACAAAGAAAAAGGAAAGGGACTTATCCTCTCTAATATTCGAGAGGCCCACATCGTTTTGAAAATCAATTGATCAATCAAAAAGATTTAATCAATAGTTTCTTTTGAAAAGAAAAATCAAAAAGAAATGGTTTATCGTTTTGAAAAGAATCCTGATCGCTTGTTTTAAAACGGTTTGAATTTTTGACAAAAGTCACCTTAATTAAGTTAAAAAACAAATTTTAAAGCTTAATTAAGACCTAAAAAATTAGGGTTTGATCACAAAAAATATTTACAAGTGATTAGGTTTGAAAAATCAAATAAAAACAATATTTAAAGTATTTAAAAACACTTAAAAACATGTCATTTTAAACCTATTTAAAAATGTATTAAATAAATATTTTTTGGTGATTTTTTTTGGTATGCATAAAACACATATATTAAATGAGGAGTGTACAAAAAATGAAATTAAAATGAGTTAATTTGATTGGTTAAATTAATTGATGAAGTTGTGTAAAAAAATTGAAGAAAAATAGTTGTAAAAAAAATGGTTTGGTCCTGCCAGGGTTTGAACCCACGCCCTCTCTCTCACCAACCAAAACCCTTGCCAACTGAGCCACGCTTGTGGCTTGTAATACATACGCCTTCAATTGAATATATTTTGAAACAAATATTTGAATTTTTCAAACCAAAAAACGCGCCAAGAGCACAACCCTAACTGATTTTTGAAAATCTCCAAATCTGTGTGGATTTGATCAAGTAAAGGGTCTATCTCACTCGGTTTTTCACAAGGATCATGATGGTGTCCTCATAATTCATTTATTTTTGCTCTAAGGGGGTCAATTTTGTGATGAACACGAAGAACCCTAATTCTGAATTTGAACATGAAATCGTGCATGATTGATGAATTGTGAAATTGATTGAGGGTTATTGATCAGTGATAGTGCAGAAATAAGATAGCAACTCAATTTTTCATTTATGATGCATGTATGTATGAGTTTGAAGTTGATAGCACTTACCTTCAAAAACGGCCAAACTGAGAATCGAATCCTGCAATAGAGGTGTTACAGAAGTTGTTTGATGATCTGGATAGCTTCAATGGACCTTAGGGAAGGTGTTTGAATGCTTGGAGTGGATTGAAAACATCTGGATCAGTTGGTGGAACCCGATCTGCAGTAGGACCAAGTATGAATCGAGCTTGATGATTCTGAGGTTATTGGCTATATGTGATGGATTATATAGTTCATATGTGATATATGGATGATGTTAGAAGTGATAGTTTGGACAGAGATGAGCTAGAATGGAAATTGACATGATAAGGTTCATTTCATGTTCATATGGAGGTTGAAGAGTGAATATGGGTTTTGGGTGTTTTTGGGGTGTGTGGATGGATCAAACACATCCCACATGATGTTTATAAGTTGTGGGAGGCATCACTTTGCTCAGAACTTCAAGGGTTTGGAGGTTGGGATTTCTACCTCACTTTGAAACTTGAAACTTGCATTTCAAGAAAGAAAAGAGAAAACCTATAATTGTGAGGTTTTGGTGTGATTTGAAGAGTGATTTGCACCTCTATTTATAGGCCAAGAGTTCTGAACTCAGACCTTTGCAAGTTGATCAAGAAGTGATGATTTGGCTTAAGAGATAAAAAGGAATCTTTTACATTTAATGCAAAATGGTTAAAGTAACTTAACCATGGTCATTCTTCCAAGCTTCTTATCCTCTTCCATTCTGATCTTCAAATCAGAAAATATCTTTCAATTATTACTTCTATGCATCATTACTTAGATTATAGGTCATGTAGTGTAAGAACATTGTGAAAATGGCTTGAAATTTCATGCATAATGACCTCTAATGACAAAATTCAAAATCATAGCTACACTCCATATTTTTTCATGGTCTTGGACATTTTGGAAAGCTCATATTACACACTTCAAAACCCTAGTTGAAAGTTTCTTCAAGACCTTTAAGGAAATGGGTGAAAAAGATCCATGAACTTTGAAGAAAATGAGGTTTTAAGTGAAATTTTCAAAAGATACCAACTTTGAAGCTCCATATCTCTTAAATGGTTGATCTTTTGGAAAAAAATTATATGCGACAAAGTTGTTCATTGGATCAAAATCTACAACTTTCATGTTGGAAGTTTTTTTCAGTTTGTAGGTGAAAGTTTGAGAAATTCCCTTCCAAAGTTTGGAAAAAACCATTGAAAAACACTTAGAATTTTTTCTAAGTATAAAAGTCAAACTTTGACTTTTTGATTCTTGATTGATTTTCTTGATTTTTCTTGATCAAATGACTTCATATATCATATATTGATGATTCAAAACTTCAAAAGTCAAGGTTGACCAAAATTCCCCAAAAGTCAATGGTGATCTTGTACAGTTGACTTTTTCAGACGAATCGCGTTTCTGGAGATTTTAAATGAACCAAGCTATCCTCACCAAATGAATGGTATGAATGGATCATATTGAGTTATTGGAGGACCTTGAGCCATGGTTTAAGTTATGGCACCATGTTCTGATTAAAAAGTCAGTTGTTCAGTGAATTAGGTCAAAAACCCTAATTGTCGACCTGATGAAATTGATGACTGTGGATCTTGAATTGAGATGTAATTTCCATTGGATGTTGTTATAGGGATTATTTGAAGATGATTGAAACCTTTGATTTACTTCCTGGGGATTTTTAGGGTTTCCCAAATGTGATCCCTGATTTCAGTCCCTGATAGTTCAAAAAACCCTAATCTGATGATTTGAAATTTCACTGTTGATCAATCCTTGTGTAGGAGATGTCTTGAGCCAATAGATTAGGCCAAAATGATGTACTTGGGGTCTTGAGGTCATGTCCCAAGTCATTAGGTCAAATCCTGAGCAGAAGTCAGGAGTATGCTATCTTCAGTCAAAACCCTAATCTGGTTGATTCAAAGCCTCTGAGCTTGTTGAAATGAATCTTTGAGGACCAGATGTTGATTGTTGATGAAGATGGTTCTTTTGAGATGAAGGGAAAACAAAACCCTAATTGATTGTTGCTTGTACTGATGAGTGATTTCTTGATTAAACCCTGCTGAGTCACAAGTAGCAAACACAAACTATGCAATTTGTTAGAGATGCAAATGATGCATATGCACATGAAATGAGGTGGTATCTTAGGTCAAAAATTGGGGTATGACAGATGCCCCTATTTAGGTTTCTTCAACCTGAGACATGAAGATTGAAAATCTTCGTTTTGATAGGGTGGAAGAGACTTAAATATCAGAAGACGCGAATTTTGGACCTAAGATACCGAAATTGCGAATGATGCAAGGATATCTGTACCGAGGGGATATCAAGAACTCACTCTACTGGGGACAAGAGACCGGGAAGGATGTCTCAATCCGTTTTAGGAAGAGAATCCATTTTTTTCTTTTTTTTCGGGAAAGCAAGTGTATACCTCACCGAGAAATGATAGCTTTGTAAGAAAAGCTTACCTATCGACATTATCGACTATCAGCATGGGGATAAACTTGTTTAATAATGTGAAGGTGAAAGGTATGAAACTGTATTACTGACTATCAGCATTGTGATAGACTTGACAAGGTAAATACATCTCAAAGGTTCGGTTAATATTACCGACTATCAGCATGGTGATAGACATGTTTAATAATATAACCAGAACAAAAAGGTTACCGACTACCAGCCTCGTGATAGTGGTTTTGAAGACATGATCAATTATTAGCCGAGTGATAAAATGATTCTGGAGACTTTGCTAGGGAAATTACTGGTTATTCAGCCTTGTGAACAGTAATAAGGCCCTGATTGTCAAATGGTCTTCATGATTGATTTCCTAGAGAGGAAAAGTCTTTTGAAAGAGACATAAGCTGCTCGGATGATTAGGCTATTGCTCATTGTCTGTTTTTCACGACTCTATTTGGGGAACCGGAATTTGAATCTCTGGTAAAGACAAGGTTCTATCCATGAATGAATTGGAAAGAAACAGTCAAACAAGACTTTGTACCCAATGAGGAATGAACTCGACTGGGGATTTTCTCCTTCGTTTTGAGAGGAGAAAACTAAAGCAACCTTCTTCCACGAGGAATGATCTCAGTGGGGAACTGTAAAAAAGAATGTGTTCTTTCTGCTTATGGGTGACAACCTACTTGGAGAGATGACACGCCCGTACCTGTTTCTTTTTTCTTCTTCTTCTTTTTTTTTTCTTTTTTGCTTTTTCTCTTTTTTTTTTGGGATAGATATATCCTGAACAAGTGTTTTTAGGCAGATATTTGAAAAATGCAATGATGCATAAATGATGCAAATATGTATGAATGATGAATGTCATGAATGTCGCATGCTTGCTAACAATACTGAGAGACAAAGAAGTATACTGGAGAGGGACCGACGTCGCAATACAACCAGATACTCGGCAAATGTTCTTCAACACGGTGTAGATAACACAGGTGATGAATGGTGTTGCGTGCTTTAATCTTCTCTGGGGATGATAAGCATCTTTTCTTATTGAGATGGAAGAACCTCTTCACTAGAGATGGAAAATCTTCGTCACTGGGGATAAAAGACCTTCTTCACTGGGGATAGAAGAGCTTCTCCTATCATAATCTTTGATTCATCCTATGGAGATAGCTGTTGATGTTCCTTCTGTTGTTCACAACTCAAAGGAAAGTTTCGCTTTTATTTTGAAAAAGAAAAGTAAATTCATTTAAAACTTCTTTTTTCTTTTTTTTTTCTTTCAAAAGTGAATAACACAATTAAAGCGTCATTTTGCAAGCTAAAAGAAATTAGAGATTGCAAACAAATGGGCACAAGGCTCAAATTTATTTAATAGGATGGTAATCAGCTAAAGGCGTGATTCCATAGAGTATTTACAAAAGTTGGAAATGGTAATTATGCGGAAAAGGCTACATTGAAAGCAATAATCACTATTCCCCCTAACAACTTTGAGTTCCAACTGTGCTTGTCGCTTTAGATTGGTGATGATTTGATCGAAGATCCTTTGATGAAAAAGACTTTTCAGGTGACGAAGTACGGACTGATGCAGTTACTTTGTCATAAATCCTTAATTTTTGCCTAGATTGCCTTTTCAGGTTTTCAATCTACCAGGATGAATTTTTCTGTTTATTGTCTCTAATTTTTGCCTGGACCGCCATTTCAGGTTTTCAGTCCACCGAGACGGTCATTTTTGCCTAAGTCGCCCTTTGCGGGTTTTCGACTTACCGAGCTGTTCTTTTGTTCTTTTTTAGACAAAGTATTTCTTGACTGCATCAGCATTCACGGGATGTGGGAGTTCATCACCATCCATGGTTGCAAGAGTCATGGCGCCGCCAGAAAATGTTCTTTTGACAACATACGGGCCTTCGTAATTAGGAGACCATTTTCCCCTAGAATCTGGTTGAAAAGACAAGACCTTTTTAAGCACAAGGTCGCCTTCTTGAAATTCACGAGGTCGAACCTTTTTGTTGAAGGCTTGTTTCATCCTTGCTTGGTATAACTGTCCATGGCATAGAGCAGTCATACGTTTTTCTTCGATTAAATTCAACTGATCGTATCTGCTTTGACACCATTCAGCCTCTGATAACTTAGTCTCCATGAGAACTCTCATTGATGGGATTTCAACTTCTACGGGGAGCACAACTTCCATGCCGTATACTAGAGAAAAGGGAGTTGCCCCTGTTGAAGTACGCACTGAAGTACGGTACCCATGTAAAGCAAATGGCAGCATTTCGTGCCAGTCTTTGTAAGTGACGACCATTTTCTGGACGATCTTCTTGATGTTCTTGTTGGCGGCTTCAACAGCGCCGTTCATTTTTGGTCTGTAAGGAGAAGAGTTATGATGCTCAATCTTGAATTCCTCACACATTTCTTTCATCATTTTGTTATTCAAGTTCGAACCATTGTCAGTAATGATCTTGCTGGGAACACCATATCGGCAAATGATGTTGTTCTTGATAAACCTTACAACCACTTGTCTTGTAACATTGGCGTAAGATGCTGCTTCGACCCATTTGGTGAAGTAATCAATTGCCACTAAGATGAAACGATGACCGTTTGAAGCTTTTGGTTCGATCATTCCAATCATGTCGATGCCCCACATGGAGAAAGGCCACGGAGATGAGAGAACGTTGAGTAGAGTCGGGGCACATGGATCTTATCTGCGTAGATCTGGAACTTGTGACATCTCTTCACGTGTTTGTAACAGTCTGATTCCATTGTTAACCAATAGTATCCTGCTCTTAAGATCTTTTTGGACATTGCATGCCCATTTGAATGAGTTCCAAAGGACCCTTCATGCACTTCATGCATCAACATGTCTGCTTCGTGTCTATCCACGCATCTGAGCAAAACCATGTCGAAGTTTCTTTTGTATAGCACATCTCCGTTCAGGAAGAATCTGCCAGAAAGCCTCCTTAGAGTTATCATCGATGACGGCTTCAGTTGCAAACACATAGGCGGGCCTTTCAAGGCGAGTAATTCTGACTGTAGGCATATCGTTCCAATGATTGACTTTGAACATGGAAGATAGAGTAGCCAAGGCGTCTGCCATTCGATTCTGATCTCGAGGTATATGATGCAATTCAACCTTGTTGAAGAAAGTCAACAAACGTCTTGCATAATCTCTGTAAGGAATCAAACCAGGGTGGTAAGTTTCCCATTTGTCTTTGACTTGGTTGATCACAAGGGCTGAATCTCCATATATGTCTAGGATCTTGATCCTTAAGTCAATGGCTTCTTCGAGACCCATGATACAAGCTTCATATTCTGCGATGTTGTTGGTGCAATCAAATAGCAATCTGGCGGAGAATGGGATATGAGTACCCTTGGGAGTGATGATGATTGCCCCAATTCCATTGCCAAGAGTGTTTACTGCTCCATCAAAAATTAGGCCCCATCTTGATCCAGGATCAGGACCTTCTTCAGGTAACGGTTCGTCACAATCTTTCATCTTCAAGTATAAGACATCTTCATCAGGAAAGTCAAACTTGAGAGATTGATAATCATTGATTAGCTGATGTGCCAAGTGATCGGCGAGAATGCTTCCTTTGACCGCTTTTTGGGCACGGTACTCAATGTCATACTCAGATAACAGCATTTGCCATCGGGCAATCCTTCCTGTTAAGGAAGGCTTTTCAAAGACATACTTGATCGGATCCATTTTGGAGACTAACCAAGTAGTATTGTTGATCATGTATTGGCGGAGACGTTTTGAAGCCCAAGCCAAAGCACAACATGTTTTTTCGAGCATGGAGTAACGAGACTCACAATCTGTGAATTTCTTACTCAGGTAATAGATAGCATGCTCCTTCTTACCGGTTTCATCTTGCTGTCCAAGCATACAACCCATGGATTCTTCCAACACGGTAAGGTACATGATTAGTGGTCTTCCTTCAACAGGAGGAATCAATATTGGTGGTTCTAACAGGTACTCTTTGATACTGTCAAATGCTTTCTGGCAATCTTCAGTCCATACAACCCCTTGATCTTTGCGGAGAAGCTTGAAAATTGGCCCACAAGTAGCAGTCATTTGAGAGATAAACCTGGAGATATAGTTCAATCGTCCGAGAAATCCTCTTACTTGCTTTTCAGTTTTTGGTGCAGGCATCTCTTGAATAGCTCTGACTTTGTCGGGATCTACTTCGATACCTCTTTGGCTGACAATGAAACCCAAGAGTTTTCCAGATCTAACCCTAAAAGTACATTTGTTAGGATTCAAGCGATGCTGATATTTCCTTAGTCATTGAAACAACTTCAAAAGGTATTCAATATGTTCTTCTTCTGTGCTGGACTTGGCTATCATGTCATCCACATGTGGTATCAACCAACATGTCAATATGTGGTAATGGAAAGTCATCTTTTGGACTGGCCTTGTTCAAGTCACGGTAGTCAACACACATTCTGACTTTGCCATCTTTCTTCGGAACTGGCACTATGTTGGCGAACCATTGAGGATATTCTGAGGTGACAAGAAAACCTGCGTCGAGGTGTTTTTGAACTTCCACTTTGATCTTGTTAGCCATATCAGGGTGAGTCCTTCGCAATTTCTGTTTAACTGGCGGAAATTCTGGCTTCAATGGCAAGTAATGCTGAACAATATTGGTATCCAACCCAGGCATGTCTTGGTAGGACCAAGCAAACACGTCAACATATTCTTTGAGAAGGTCTGTCAACTTACTCTTGATATCAGCATCAAGCAGCGATCCAATGGTCACTTCTTTTTTGTCTTCTTCAGAACCCAAGTTGATCTTTTCTAGAGGCTCTTTGTGAGGCAGAATGGCTCTTTCCTCGTGCTTAAGTAATCGAGAGATCTCGTCCGGAATCTCCTCTTCTTCCTCTTCTTCGGCTTCGAACACAGGAAACTCAAAGTTGGGAGAGGGCATAGGGTTATTGCATTCAATGGGTTTATCAATAGTTAATCTGCACATATGATTTATATTTGTTTCAGAAAATTTATGAATGCAGAGTGTATGCAGATTATTATTATTTTTTTTTTGAAAAAGTTTTTTTTTTTTTTTTGGTTTTTTTTTTATTTCGGTTTTTTAGGATTACCATTTCCAGAAAAAGCAAAAATAGAACATATAATGTAAGGAATTCAAAATGACACTTTATTTATGATTCATTTTTGAAACAAAGCCCTAAACACAAACTCATTTGTCTTGGGCAGGACAAAGAGGGAAACTTTTAAAACAAAGCCCTATACACAAAGTTATTTGGGCGGAACATTTAAAAGTGAAGCCCTATAAAACATCTCTCTGCTTTGGGCAAGGCAGGAGGTCAAAATAACAGCGAGGTGATTACTTTGAGCGGCGAACAACATTTGGAACTTTGACAGCTTTCCAATAGCAACGAACTCCTCTGTGTATTATGTATTCAGGAAAATTTCCCTCAGAATTATCTTCAGTATTGACATTGACCGCTGGTCGAGTAGGATTTGAAGGTCCTGGTTTGTCACCCCTGTTCTTTGTAGAGTTGAAACGGTCTTCTTCTACTTCTTGAAGAGCATAAGACGAGTCACAATCTTCAGAATTTTCAGGATGTATTTCCCAGTCTTCAGGATGAAGAGACTCATTGTCAGCTGTCGCGGGGAAAAATCGTTGTTTTTTTCGGGATGAGACACCTGATGCCTTCTTTGGGCTCGAGTGCTCAAAAAATGATTTTTCTTTTGTACGGACCAAACTTTTTATTGTTTCCAAAAGAGGAAAAGGAAAAAAGCTGCAATAACCTTAAAAGTGGGGGAGAGATCTTTGGGTAAGAGGGTTGGTTATACGAAGGGAAGGTATTAGCACCCAACGTATCTATAGTACTCTATAGGTTTCTTTGTTTTGTTTATTCCATTCTTGTTATGGTGGAGGTTCTTGTGAGAAAGAGGTGGGACCTAAGGTGTTTGTTTGATTATGCTCGCAAAGATCATCGCGATCCTCTGCATACATATCCCTTAGAGGGAATCAGAGCATCTGTAGCTCGGGGTCTACGGGTGCTAAGGTTTGAATGGTTTTTTTTGTTTTGTTTTGCTCGCCAAGGATCGACCTTGTGCCTACGTATTCTCAAAGGGATGTTGAGAAAGTCAGAGCAATCGTAGTTCCCACTTATGCTAGTGGAAGCAAAGGATAAGAGACAAATGTCATCTAAATGTTCGATGTATCTAATCTAAATCATCACATACATCTGTTTGATTTTTTTGTTGAAAATCTTTTCATTATAAGCCCGGGGCCATGCCGCTTATGGCGCTTAGAATGATAAAGATGTTTTTTGTTGTTTAACCAGCCTTGTGGCAAAAACTTTCAATGAAGTCAGCCTTGTGACAAAAAGTTTTGATTAATCAGCCAGCCTCGTGGCAAAAGTTTCAATGAAGTCAGCCTTGTGACAAAAACTTTGATTAATCAGCCAGTATGGTGGCAAAACGGTTTGATTGATTAGCCAGCCTTGTGGCAAAAAAAAGTTTGATAAGTTTGATTGATTGATTGATTGTTTGTGATGATATAGAAGAGATACTCCTATCATAGAGATGATAAATGTCTAATCTCCTAGGGTTTTTTGATTTGGATATTGGGGATGCTTATAAGAAGCCCGTGGGTCCTTGTACGAAGCCCAAGAGGAGGCTATCCGAGGGTCCTTGCATTGTAAGCCCAAGAGGAGGCTATGGGAGGGACAATTCGGGGTCCTTGCATTGTAAGCCCAAGAGGAGGCTATGGGAGGGTCACTCGTTTGTACAAAGCCCAAGGGGAGGCATGGTATAGTTGGTCTGAGCTCTTAGAGCGATTTCACCGGGAAATCATACTCTATGTCCTAACCTAAACTAGTGAGATTCTTTGCACGAAGCCCAATAGGAGGCTATAGGGAACCTAGTGTTGTACTAAGTTGAATAAGCACACATATCACACATATGAACAAACATGAACAAGTATGAACAAACATGAACAGGTATGAACAATTATATATATGACAAAGTGTGTGAATATAATGGAGTTTATGAAGGAAATATACCTGTAAGCATGATCCATTTGTATACACAGGGGCTCGGGACTTACACTCGGGGAGAGGTCCACTTGAGTTTATTCAAAGCTATGTAAACAGGTTTTTACAAGGGCTTGGGACTTATACCTACATGGAGGCCCATGGTATTTTTTGGGAAGATTTAAAGAAAACCTTCATTTTTGATTTGTTATTCAAAGTTAAATATAAACTGATCGAGGTATGTACAAAAAAGTGCGTGTACAATGAAATACCTAATTTCATGTACAGGAATGGGTATGTACAAAAGGGGCTTGGGACTTATACCTACGTGGAGGCCCGTGTTTTATTTACAAAACATGGTTGACTGTTTTATTAACAGAACGCGAGGTTTCGCTTTTGAAAAACTGTTTGAAGATTTGTTTTGAAAGAAGCTTTCTGTTTAAAAACTGTACAAAAGGAAAAGAAATGGGACTTACACTCTCTAATATTCGAGAGGCCCCACTTCGTTTTGAAAATCAATTGATCAATTAAAAGATTTAATCAATAGTTTCAAAAAGAAATGGTTTATCGTTTTTGAAAAGAATCGCGATCGCTCGTTTTAAAACGATTTGAATATGAAAGAAATCAACTTAATTAAGTTTAAAACAAGTTTTAATGCTTAATTAAGACCTAAGTGATTAGGGTTTGATCACAAAATATTTTCAAGTGATTAAGTTTGAAAAATCAAATGGAAAAAACAAACTTTAAAGTATTAAAAATACTTAAAAATATGTCATTTTAAACTTAATTAAAATGTATTAAATTAATATCTTTTGTGATTTTTTTTTAATGTTCTTAAAATATACCTATTAAATAAGAAGTGTAAAAAAAATGAAGTGAAAATGATGAATTTTGATTGGTTAAATAATTAATTGAAGTTGTAAAGAAATTGAAGAAAATAAGTGTCAAAAAAATTGGGTTTTGGTCCTGCCAGGGTTTGAACCCACGCCCTGAGGTTCACTACTCAAAACAACAACCAACTGAGCTGCGCGCGCAGCTTGTTTATGATACACACTCATTTAATTATATTCAAAAACAAGTATTTGAAACTTCTGAACAAAAAATGGCGCCAAGAACACATCCCTATTTTGATTTTGAATTTTTCTGAAACTGAACCAATTTGAACAAGTAAAGGGTCTATTTCACTCGATTTTCCATAAGGAACATGATGGTGATCTTTAATTTCATTTATTTTCACTCTAAGATCATTAATTTTCTGATGAACACGAAGAACCCTAATTCTATGATTCAGTCTGAAATCGTGTATGTGCAAGTTATGATGCGATTGATTGAGGGTTAATGATCCATATGTATGCAGAAACATGATGGCAAAGCAATATTTCATTTATGATGCGTGCAAATATGAGTTTGAAGTTCAAGTGACTTACCTTCAAAAACGGCCAAACTGGAAATCGAATTCTGCAAATGAGGGCTCCCAGATGTTGTTTCTTGATCTGAACACCTTCAATGAACCTTATGAAACATGTTTGAATGCTTGGAACTGTTTGGATTCACCTGTGTAAAGCTATGGAACCCGATCTGCAGTATGGCTCAAGTGAGAATCATGCTATGTGATTTTGGAGTTACAGGTCATGGATGATGGTTGGAACAGCTCATATATGGTATATAGGATGTGTTTGGATGATTAGCTTAGGCAGAAATGAGCTTGGGTGAGATTTGGCATGATAAGGCTCAATATGTGTTCATATGGAAGTGAGGTAGTGATTTTGAGTTCTGAGTGTTTTTGGGGTGTGTGGATGGATCAAACACTTCACATTTGATGTTTATGGGATGTTAGAACCCTCACTTTGCTTAGAAATTGCAAGAGATGGAAATTGCAATTCTCCCTCTTTGAAACTCATGAAACTTGTAACTTAAGAAAGAAGAGAGAAAACCTATGATTATGAGGTTTTGGTGTGAATTTGAATGAAGTTTGGACCTCTATTTATAGGCCAAGGATTCTGAACTCCAAGCTTTGCAAGTTGATCAAAGAATGGTGATTTGGCTTAAGAGATAAAATGGAATCTTTACATTTAATGCATAATGGTTAAAAGTGACTAAACCATGGTTAAACTTCAAGCTTCTTATCCTCTTCCATTCTGATCTTCAAATCAGAAAATATCTTCAATTATTGTCTTGATGCATCATTACTTGCATTATTTGGCAAAATGGTTCATAACTTAGTGAAAATGGCTTGAAATTTCAAGTGAAAATGATCACTAAATGCATAATTCAAAACCATAGCTATGCTCCATATTTTTTCATGCTCTTGGAAATTTTGGAAAGCTCATATTACACACTTCAAAACCCTAGTTGAAAGTTTCTTCAAGACCTTTGAGGAAATGGGTGAAAAAGATCCATGAACTTTGAAGAAAATGAGGTTTTAAGTGAAAATTTCAAAAGATACCAACTTTGAAGCTCCATATCTCTTAAATGGTTGATCTTTTGGAAAAAAATTATATGTGTCAAAGTTGTTTATTGGATCAAAATCTACAACTTTCATGTTGGAAGTTTTTTTCAGTTTGTAGGTGAAATTTTGAGTTATTCCCTTCCAAAGTTTGGAAAAAACCATTGAAAAACACTTAGAAATTTTTGTAAGTATGAAAAGTCAACTTTGACTTTTTGATTCTTGATTGATTTTCTTGATTTTCCTTCATCAAATGACTTCTCATATCATATATTGATGATTTAAAACTTCAAAAGTCATGGTTGACCAAAATTCCCCAAAAGTCAATGGTGATCTTGTACAGTTGACTTTTTCAGACGAATCGCGTTTCCGGAGATTTCAAATGAAACAGGATATCCTCATCAAATGAATAGTATGAATGGATTACATTGAAGCATTAGAGGATATTGAGCCATGGTTTGAGTTGTGGCACCATGTCCTGATTAAAAAGTCAGTTGTTCAGTGAATTAGGTCAAAAAACCCTAACTGTCGACCTGATGAAATTGATGACTGTGGATCTTGAACTGAGATACAATTTCCATTGTATATTGTCATAGGGATTATTTGAGGATGATTGAAACTTTTGATTGACTTCCTGGGGATTTTTAGGGTTTCCCAAATGTGATCCCTGATTTCAGTCCCTGATAGTTCAAAAACCTAATTCTGAGGATTTGTCTGATCAATCTTTGTGTAGGAGATGTCTTGAGCCAATGGATTAGGTCAAAATGATGCACTTGGGGTCTTGAGGTCATGTCCCAAGTCTTTAGGTCAAATTCTGAGCAAAAGTCAGGAGTATGCTATCTTCAGTCAAAACCCTAATTCAGTCGATTCAAAGCTGTTGAGTTTGTTGAAGTGAATCTCTGGGGACCAAATGTTGGTTGTTGATGAAGATAATTCATTTGAAATGAAGGGAGAACAAAAACCTAATTGATTGTTACTTGTACTGATGAGTGATTTCCTGATTAAATCCTGCTGAGTCACAAGTAACAAACCCAAGCTATGCAATTTGTTAGAGATGCAAATGATGCATATGTTAATGATATGAGGTGGTATCTTAGGTCAAAAATTGGGGTATGACAGATGCCCCTATTTAAGTTTCTTCAACCTGAGATATGAAGATTGAAAATCTTCGTTTTGATAGGGTGGAAGAGACTTAAATATCAGAAGACGCGAATTTTGGACCTAAGATACCAAAATTGCAAATGATGCAAGGATATCTTTACCGAGGGAATATCAAGAACTGACTCCACTGGGGAAAAGAGATTGGGAAAGATGCCTCAATTCGTTTTAGGGAAGAGAATCCATTTTGTTCTTTTTAGGAAAGCAAGTGTATGCTTCACCGGGGAATGATAGCTTTGTAAGAAAAGCTTACCTATCGACATTATCGACTATCAGCACAGGGATAGACTTGTTTAATAATGCGAAGGTGAAAGGTATGAAACTGTGTTACCGACTATCAGCATGGTGATAGACTTGACAAGGTAAAAAAGAGTTTCAAAGGTTCGGTTAATATTACTGACTATCAGCCTTGTGATAGACATGTTGAATAATATAACAAGAACAAAAGGTTACCGACTACCAGCTTTGTGATAGTGGTTTTGAAGACATGATCAATTATCAGCCAAGTGATAAAATGATTCTGGAGACTTTGCTAGGGAAATTACTGGATATTCAGCCTTGTGAACAGTAATAAGGCCCTGATCGCCAAATGATCTTCATGATTGATTTCCTTGAGAGGCAAAGCTTTTGGAAGAGACATAAGCTGCTCAGATGATGAGGCTATTGCTTATGGTCTATTTTTCACGACTCTGTTTGGAGAATCGGAATTTGAATCTTTGGTAAAGACAGGGTTCTAACCAAGAATGAATTGGAAAGAAATAGTCAAACAAGACTTTGTATCCATGAGGAATGAACTCAACTGGGGATTTCCTCCTTTGTTTTGAAAGGAGAAACTAAAGCAACCTTCTTCCACGAGGAATGATCTCAGTGGGGAACTGGAGAAAGAATGTGTTCTTTTCTGCTTATGGGTGACAACCTACTTGGAGAGATGACACGCCCATATTTGTTTCTTTTTCTTTTTCTTCTTTTTTTTCTTCTTTGCTTTTTTTCTTTTTGGGATAGATATATCCTAAAAAAATGCAAGAATGCATAAATGATGCAAATATGTATGAATGATGAATGTCATGAATGTAGCATGCATGCTGACGATACTGACAGACAAAGAAGTATACACTGGAGATGGACCGACGTCGCAATACAACCAGATACTTGGCAAATGTTCTTCAACACGGTGTAGATAACACGGGTGATTAATGGTGCTGCGTGCTTTAAACTTCTCTGGGGAAGATAAGCATCTTTTTTGAGATGGAAGAACTTCTTCACTGGAGATTGGAAATCTTCGTCACTAGGGATAAAAGACCTTCTTCACTGGGGATAGAAGAGCTTCTTCACTGGGGATAGAAGAGCTTCTTTACCTCGAGGGGTAATTGCTTCAAGAATTCTTTTCTGGGACCAGAATACCGTTGTCTCAACAATTTTTCCAGGGAGAATCCTTTTGTTCATCCTTTGGAGACAACTGCTGATGTTCCTGCCGTTGTTCACAACTCAAAGGAAAGTTTCGCTTTTATTTTGAAAAAGAAAAGTGAAGTAAATTCATTTAAAACTTTTTTTCTTTTTTTTTCAAAAATAAATAACACAATTAAAGCGTCATTTTGAAAGCTGAAAGAAATTAAAGATTGCAAACAAATGGGCACAAGGCTCAAATTTATTTAATAGGATGGAAATCAACTAAAGGCGTGATTCCATGGAGTATTTACAAAAGTTGGAAATGGTAATTATGCGGAAAAGGCTACATTGAAAGCAATAACCACTATTCCCCCTAACAACTTTGAGTTCCAACTGTGCTTGTCGCTTCAGATTGGCGATGATTTGATTGAAGATCCTTTGATGAAAAGACTCCTCAGGTGACGAAGTACGGACTGATGCAGTTACTTTGTCATAAATCCCTAATTTTTGCCTAGATTTCCCTTTCAGGTTTTCAATCTACCAGGATGAATTTTTTCTGTTTTTGTCTCTAATTTTTGCCTGGACCGCCCTTTCGGGTTTTCAGTCCACCGAGACGCTCATTTTTGCCTAAGTCGCCCTTTGCGGGTTTTCAACTTACCGAGCTGTTCTTTTGTATATTTTTTTTAGACAAAGTATTTCTTGACTGCATCAGCATTCACAGGATGTGGGAGTTCATCACCATCCATGGTTGCAAGAGTCATGGCGCCGCCAGAAAATGTTCTTTTGACAACATACGGGCCTTCGTAATTAGGAGACCATTTGCCCCTAGAATCTGGTTGAAAAGACAAGATCTTTTTAAGCACGAGGTCACCTTCTTGAAATTCACGAGGTCGAACCTTTTTGTTGAAAGCTTGTTTCATCCTTGCTTGGTATAACTGTCCATGGCATAGAGCAGTCATACGTTTTTCTTCGATTAAGTTCAACTGATCGTATCTGCTTTGACACCATTCAGCCTCTGATAACTTAGTCTCCGTGAGGACTCTCATTGATGGGATTTCAACTTCTACGGGGAGCACAGCTTCCATGCCGTATACTAGAGAAAAGGGAGTTGCCCCTGTTGAAGTACGCACTGAGGTACGGTACCCATGTAAAGCAAATGGCAGCATTTCATGCCAGTCTTTGTAAGTGACGACCATTTTCTGGACGATCTTCTTAATGTTCTTGTTAGCGGCTTCAACGGCGCCGTTCATTTTTGGTCTGTAAGGAGAAGAGTTATGATGCTCCATCTTGAATTCCTCACACAATTCTTTCATCATTTTGTTGTTCAAGTTTGAACCATTGTCAGTAATGATTTTGCTGGGAACACCATATCGGCAAATGATGTTATTCATGATAAACCTCACAACCACTTGTCTTGTAACATTGGCGTAAGATGCTGCTTCGACCCATTTGGTGAAGTAATCAATTGCTACCAAGATGAAACGATGACCGTTTGAAGCTTTTGGTTCGATCATTCCAATCATGTCGATCCCCCACATGGAGAAAGGCCATGGAGATGAGAGAACATTGAGTAGAGTCGGTGGCACATGGATCTTATCTGCGTAGATCTGGCACTTGTGACATCTCTTCACGTGTTTGTAACAGTCAGATTCCATTGTCAACCAATAGTATCCTGCTCTTAAGATCTTTTTGGACATTGCATGCCCATTTGAATGAGTTCCAAAGGACCCTTCATGCACTTCATGCATTAACATGTCTGCTTCGTGTCTGTCCACGCATCTGAGCAAAACCATGTCGAAGTTTCTTTTGTATAGCACATCTTCGTTCAGGAAGAAAGTCAACAGACGTCTTGCATAATCTCTGTTGAAGAAAGTCAACAGACGTCTTGCATAATCTCTGTAAGGAATCAAGCCAGGGTGGTAAGTTTCCCATTTGTCTTTGATTTGGTTGATCACGAGGGCTGAATCTCCATATATGTCGAGGATCTTGATCCTTAAGTCAATGGCTTCTTCGAGACCCATGATACAAGCTTCATATTCAGCGATGTTGTTGGTGCACTCAAATAGCAATCTGGCGGAGAATGGGATATGTGTACCCTTGGGAGTGATGATGATTGCCCCAATTCCATTGCCAAAAGCGTTTACTGCTCCATCAAAAATTAGGCCCCATCTTGATCCAATTTCAGGACCTTCTTCAGGTAATGGTTCGTCACAATCTTTCATCTTCAAGTACAAGACATCTTCATCAGGAAAGTCAAGCTTGAGAGATTGATATTCATTAATTGGTTGATGCGCCAAATGATCGGCGAGAATGCTTCCTTTGACCGCTTTTTGAGCACGGTACTCAATGTCATACTCTGATAACAGCATTTGCCATCGGGCAATCCTTCCTGTTAAGGCAGGCTTTTCAAAGACAAACTTGATCGGATCCATTTTGGAGATTAACCAAGTAGTTTTGTTGATCATGTATTGGCGGAGACGTTTTGAAGCCCAAGCCAAAGCACAACATGTTTTTTCGAGCATGGAGTAACGAGACTCACAGTCTGTGAATTTCTTACTCAACTAATATATGGCATGCTCCTTCTTACCGGTTTCATCTTGTTGTCCAAGCATACAACCCATGGATTCTTCCAACACGGTAAGGTACATGATTAGTGGTCTTCCTTCAACCGGAGGAATCAATATTGGTGGTTCTAACAGGTATTCTTTGATACTGTCGAACGCTTTCTGGCAATCTTCTGACCATACAACCCCTTGATCTTTGCGGAGAAGCTTGAAAATCGGCCCACAAGTAGCAGTCATTTGAGAGATAAACCTGGAGATATAGTTCAATCTTCCGAGAAATCCTCTTACTTGCTTTTCAGTTTTTGGTGCATGCATCTCTTGAATAGCCGTGACTTTGTCGGGATCTACTTCAATACCTCTTTGGCTGACAATGAAACCTAAGAGTTTTCCAGATCTAACCCCAAAAGTACATTTATTAGGATTCAAGCGAAGCTGATATTTCCTTAATCGTTGAAACAACTTCAAAAGGTATTTAATATGTTCTTCTTCTGTGCTGGACTTGGCTATCATGTCGTCCACATAAACTTCAATTTCTTTATGCATCATGTCATGAAAGAGAGTAGTCATTGCCCTTTGGTAAGTTGCGCCTGCATTCTTTAATCCAAACGGCATCACTTTGTAGCAAAAGGTACCCCATGGGGTGATGAAAGATGTCTTCTCCATGTCTTCGGGAGCCATCTTGATCTGATTATAACCGGAGAACCCGTCCATGAAGGAAAAGACGCTGAATTTAGCGGTGTTATCAACCAGCATGTCGATATGTGGTAATGGAAAGTCATCTTTTGGACTGGCCTTGTTCAAGTCACGGTAGTCAACACACATTCTGACTTTGCCATCTTTCTTCGGAACTGGCACTATGTTGGCCAACCATTGAGGATACTCAGAGGTGACAAGAAAACCTGCGTCGAGTTGCTTTTGAACTTCCACTTTGATCTTGTTAGCCATATCAGGGTGAGTCCTTCGCAATTTCTGCTTAACTGGCGGACATTCTGGCTTCAATGGCAAGTAATGCTGAACAATATTGGTATCCAACCCAGGCATGTCTTGATAGGACCAGGCAAACACGTCAACATATTCTTTGAGAAGGTCTGTCAACTTACTCTTGACATCAGCATCAAGCAGCGATCCAATGGTCACTTCTTTTTTGTCTTCTTCAGAACCCAAGTTGATCTTTTCTAAAGGCTCTTTGTGAGGCAGAATGGCTCTTTCCTCGTGCTTAAGTAATCGAGAGATCTCGTCCGGGATCTCCTCTTCTTCCTCTTCTTCGGCTTCGAACACAGGAAACTCAAAGTTGGGAGAGGGCATAGGGTTATTGCATTCAATGGGTTTATCAATAGTTAATCTGCACATATGATTTATATTTATTTCAGAAAATTTATGAATGCAAGAGTGTATGCAGATTTTTTTGAAAAGTTTTTTCCTTTATTTTATTTCGGTTTTTTAGGATTACCATTTCCAGAAAAAGCAAAAATAAAACATATAATGTAGGGAATTCAAAATGACACTTTATTTATGATTCATTTTTGAAACAAAGCCCTAAACACAAACTCATTTGTCTTGGGCAGGACAAAGAGGGAAACTTTTTAAAACAAAGCCCTATACACAAAGTTATTTAGGCGAAACATTTTAAAAGCAAAGCCCTATAAAACATCTCTCTGCTTTGGGCAAGGCAGGAGGTCAAAATAACAGCGAGGTGATTACTTTGAGCGGCGAACAACGTTTGGAACGTCGACAGCCTTCCAGTAGCAACGAACTCCTCTGTGTATTATGTATTCAGGAAAATTCTCCCCAGAATTATCTTCAGTATTGACATTGACCGCTGGTCGAGAAGGATTTGAAGGTCCTGGTTTGTCACTCTTGTTCTTTGTAGAGTTGAAACGGTCTTCTTCTACTTCTTGAAGAGCATAAGATGAGTCACAATCTCCAGAATTTTCAGGATGTATTTCCCAGTCTTCAGGATGAAGAGACTCATTGTCAGCGACACTTTCTGAGTCAGCTGCGGGATCATCTTCCCCTTCATCTTCAAAAATGGCATTTATGTGATAATAACCATCTTCAGGATTATCAATCTTGGCAGACGCGTTGAAGCTGAAATCTTCAGTAATTTCAGGCTGCTGAGAAAATTGACAGGGCTGATAAACCTCTTCTGGTTGACTATTATATTCAAAGGAATCTCCCCATCCGGTTGGTTGGATATCCTCAATCGCAATCTTGTAACTTTCAGGTGCAGTGTATTTCACCATATAATCAAATTTTCCACTTGGTTGTCCCAAGGTGTCCCAGATCTCTGCAGGAACAGGTTCAGTTTCTTTGCCTTTGGATTTCTCTGAAGGAGGATATGGTTCTTCCTGAGATATGTATCCTGAGTCATTGAGATAACATTTCCATTCTTCTTCAGGATCGGGTAAACCTTCTTCGATGCATTCTTCGATAAGGACATTAACCTCTTGAGGGATTGGATTAAGGAATCCTCCACTAATGAATGTTTCTTTGATCGGACGAACGGTTTCATCCTTCTTAGTGCAGCTTGAGAATGTTGGTGAACATCCGAGACCTGCTCTAGTTTCATTCTTGGTCGGGATCACAACTTGCCCCCAGCCAGTGGTAGTTCCATCTTTCACTACTTTCACTGCCTCTTTGTAAGAAGAGATCGACGCTTTCTTTTTGGAAGATTCGTCTTCTAAAGAGAGACCTTGGAACTGTGTTCCTTCCACATCATCGGCACTGATAAAAGAGAAATTGGATAAATGGCTCACCATCAAGGCTTGTTCTCCACTTATTGTTACCAATTTTCCATTTGTTACAAACTTTAACTTTTGGTGGAGCGTAGAAGTTACTGCCCCTGCTTCATGGATCCATGGTCGTCCTAACAGACAGCTATAAGCAGCTTGAATGTCCATGACCTGGAAAGTGATTTGGAATGTATGTGGACCAATTGTCATGGGTAGGTTGACTTCGCCGATAACAGATTTTCGCGATCCATCAAATGCTTTGACAACTACACCACTGAACTTCATAGGCATTCCTTGGTAAGACAAGCGAGCAAGAGTCGTCTTTGGCATCACATTCAAGGAAGATCCGGTGTCTACCAACACATTGGACAAAGAGTCTGACTGACAGTTCATAGAAGCTTAAATTGTTGCAAGCTGTTATGTTGGCTATTATCCCATCAAAGTGGTCAACAGTCACATCATGGTCTACAAAAGCTTGATCCAAGACTCTCATCAGGGCTTCCCTGTGTGCTTCAGAGTTTAACAGCAATGAAAGTATTGAGATCTTTGAAGGAGTCTGCATAAGCTGATCCACAATCTTGTATTCACTTCTTTTGATAAGCTTCAAAATTTCATCAAAATCAGGATTGACATTGGTTCCACTGGATTGGCCAACATCAGTGTTTGTATTACTGACAGGAGTTTCCACAGGATTTCCCACTGGAACATTGACAGGATTTTGTCCGGTAACAGGAGCAACAGGTTGCTTTGAAGGTAGTGGAGTATACACACGTCCACTTCTTGTTACTCGGCTTACATCGGCGATATTCACGACAGATGAAAGAGTAGGTAAAGGAACTTCTTGTCCATTCTTTATCATTGTTGCATTGTAGTTGTATGGAACTGCCTTGTCAGAGTCATAAGGAACAGGTCCAGGTAGACAAATGATCAAAGGAGCAACAGGAACCTTTGGCTTGTTGTAAGTAACTTCCATGCGCTCGGGCATATTGAAATGAGGAACGATGACGTTAACTGTAGGCATTTCCGAGTTGATATCTGAGACTAAAAGCTCATGCGGATAACATCCTATCATGTTAACTTCATTTTCATTCCTATTTCTGTAGATCTGAATAGTACCATTATCCAACAGAACTTGAAGATCTCTTCTCACAATCGAACATCCATGAGAATCTACACAACATATGCTACAGGAACCATAGTGATGCTGGCGAAAATTCTGCCCTCGACAGAGAGTGGCGTGCATTTGTACCAAATCGGCTCTTGAGAAATTGATATTATAGACTCGACATGGACCAGGACATCCATACACCATGTTTACAACATGCCCTCCATGATTGGGCAGCGGATTTGCTTGCACATTTGGATTCAAATTTCTGAAAGAGAGGAGATTAGATCTTACCAACCTCTGAACTTCATGTTTCAAAGCTATGCAATGCTCGAGATCATGGCCAGGTGCTCCTTGATGATAAGGGCATGAGACCTCAGCTTTGTACCACCATGGTAGTTTCTCAGGTACTGGTGGTGGTGCTTTAGTTTGAACGAGACCTCTTTCAATCAAATCAGGGTACAATTCTGTGTAGGTCATTGGAATCGGATCAAACTGTGGAGCTCTTTGTACATGATTCTGATTATTGTTGAACTGCTGAGCCTGTTGTCGAGGCTGTTGTTGTTGAAACTGCGGAGTAAATCCCGGATTCGGTGTTGTATTAACGGCTGGCGCAATAGCAGCTACCTGTCATTGACGATTGACATTTCCTCTTGGCTTTCCTTGGGATACCATGTCAACACTTTGTTCCTTCTTCTTTGGGAAACCACTTCCAAACTTTTTGGTTCCGCTTGAAGATCCACCTTCTTTAGTCAGACGTCCGGTTCGGACTCCTTCTTCTAGACGCATCCCCATGTTTACCATTTCGGTGAAATCACTTGGAGCACTAGCAATCATGCGTTCATAATAAAACGGACTGAGAGTATTCAAGAAGATCTTTGTCATCTCTTTCTCTTTTAACGGTGGATTAATCTGAGCAGCAGTTTCTCTCCATCGTTGGGCATACTCTTTGAAAGCTTCATGGTCTTTCTGAGCCATGGATCGAAGCTGATCTCTGTCTGGAGCCATATCCGAGTTATACTTGTATTGTCGGACAAAGGCCTCACCTAGGTCATTGAATGTTCGAATATTAGTGCTATCCAAGCCTGTGTACCACTTCAGTGCGGCACCAGTCAAACTGTCTTGAAAGTAATGGATAAGCAACTGATGATTATCTGCATAAGTAGACATCTTCCTGGCATACATCACAAGATGACTTTGTGGACAAGAACTTCCTTTGTATTTCTCAAAGTCTGGGACCTTGAATTTAGCTGGTATTTGTACACTGGGAACCAAACATAGCTCCTGGGCGTTCTTTCCAAACAAATCTTTTCCACGAATAGCTTTGACTTCCAGCTGAATCTTGTTGAATTGTTCTTGGAGATCTCCCACAAGAATACGCTGATTTGTGCTATCACCCTGGTCATAATAAATCTCATTGCCATCGTAAGGAACAGTGTGAACCATAGGAGTCGGAACTGTCATAGTGGGCTGAGAAAGTGCCATAGTGACTTGAGAAAAAGTTATCCCCTGATTTGGAGTAAACTGTGAACTTTGTGCAGCGGGCGCTTCAGTTGTGGATGTTTGAACCCCAGAAACATTATGCGGAATCCTGTACCAAAGCTGAAAGGCGGGCCCCAACCTTCTGGCATGGAGAAAGATGGAATACTGAATGCAACTGTAGAAACTGGAGTAGTGACTTCAGATGTTACTGCTGCGTGACTGTTGGGTGGCGGCGGCTGATTTTGTGCGGCCATTAAGGAGTCAACCAGAGTAGTGAGACTTTCCAACTTTTCCTGAAGGGTGGTCACTGTACCACGAAGCTCAATATTCTCTTGTTCAGAGTGTTCCATTACTCTTCTTCTGCTTGAGCGAGTATTGTATCTGTGATCTGATTGCGAGCGCGGTCGAGAAACTTTGAGACGCGACAGCTTGACGATCTATTGGAGAAAGATCCAAAAGATGAGACTCTATACAACAGACTCGATATGCAGAATGATGTATGCAAAAAGAAATTTTATGATTTTTCCAAACATTTTAAAGATTATTTCCTTGCAAACATTTGAACACAAACTAATCTTTTATTGAAATAATGGGAAATGTTACAACATTGGAGCGTAGCTCCTTACAGAATCAAATGATACATGAAAATTTAAATAAATCCTAAGCATCTTCATCAGACGAAGAACCAAATGCATTGTGCAGCTTGAGCTTCATGATTTCTTTCCCATAGCGAGCTTTCAACTCGGCCTTTTCAGCTCTCAGCTTGTCAACCACATTCTTCCAATTGTCAGGTATCGGAGCGTTGCTTGTTGAGCCTTCAAGATTTTTCTTGCTTTCTTTGATGTATCTTCTGATTGCGGCATCTTTCCGACGGATCTTCTCATCTTTGTTCATGAGCCATCCATCCTGATAATAGAGAGTTTCTTCATGTTCTTTCACTTGTTTCTTCAACTTTCTATTTTCCACATCAGTTCTTCGAAACTTTTCTTTCCAAGCGTCTTTTTCTATCCTCATCTTGGTCAAAGTGTCTTGGTATTCCTCCATAGCGGGAATGTTGGGTCGTTGAGGCACCACAGGGAACATGGGTTTTTCATAATCATAAGGCATTTGAAACTCCCTTGCTCTTTTCTTTACCCAACAGATGTAGGCGTTCGAAGCGATACAGTTCCTTGTCTCACCTTTTTCTTTCCATCGGATGTCGTACCAGGCTTTCACCATATTTGTTTTCAACCCTTGAGGATCATTTCCTTCCTGATAAAAGTAACTTTCCACTGTAGGGCCAATGGGTTTAGTTGAATTTGCATACCCGAGTTGTCGTCGGGCTAGGACCGGATTGTAGTTAATTCCTCCTTGTGTACCAATGAGGGGTACGTTAGCGAATTCTCCACAACTTTCAATGGTTTCTGTACCGCAGCGAGCCAAGGTATACCACTGAATATCATTATTAGTAAGAGACATAAGTCTTTGAGACCAACGTAAACCTTCCCGGTTTTCCGTGAAAATGGGAGACTTAGGTAAGTGTGAAACAATCCATTTAAACAACAGAGGTGCACAACATACAATAATTCCACCACCTTGGTGATTCCTATGATGGACAGAGAAATACATGTCACCAAGCAGAGTCGGATTGGGATTTCCATTCAAAAAGACCTTTATGGCATTGATATCAACAAAGTCGTCGATATTGGGAAACAGAACCAACCCATAGATGACCAAGGCTAGTACAGCTTTAAAAGCTATCATGCTACCAGTCTCGATGAAGTCAAAGGCTTTCTTTATCAAAAACTGCGAAGTCAAACCTGGAAGGTTTCCTTTGGTAGTCCAATTACTCTCTATTTCAAGTGAGTTCCTGTTGCAATGACTGGTGACTTAGGAATGGCTTCCAAACCATTGAAAGGTATTTTGTCAGACACAGGAATACCCAAAAGATTGGCATATTCTTCCAAGGTCGGTACCAACTGATAGTCTGGAAAGGTGAAACACCGGTAGACGGGATCATAAAACTGAACCAGAGTTTTGAGAAGTCCTTCATCAACATGAGTGTTCAAGATAGGCAAAAGCTTTCCATGGCTTTTCCTAAAATCAGAAGGATCTTGTACAAAAGACGCTAACTCTTTCAGTCTTTCCACATTAGGCTCTTTGAAACCGTACCTCTTGGTATGCCTTTTTACCCACTCCATAACCTAATCCTATAATGTTTGCAAGGAAAATTCTCTAAATGTTTGAAAAAATCATGTTTTTATGGAAAAAGATTTTTTTATTTTTTTATGGATATATGAATGCGTGGATGCATGGATGCCACATATTCAAACATGGTAAAGCAAACATGGTAGTTCAAACATGGTAACACAAACATAGTAACACAAACATGGTACACACAGGTTCAAAGGTCCAGCGTCACGAGCATGAGGTCAGAGAACCAAACATGGGATAGTTCTAGTTAATCACCTGCAAAACATGTTCTACTGATACGTCAGAGTCTACATTTTTCTTTCGGATATTACCGGCTTTCCACAATTAAACTCATGAGCCAGCAATATTCTCAAGAAAAACTCGTCTGAGTGTGGTTCTCCGCATGACAACTAATTCAAGTCTTCACCTGAATAGTTTCTGCACCACAACCTAATAAGGCCAAGATGGGTTGGGGTTCTACAGCCAACTCAGCTTCTACAGTTCAATGAAAGCAATAATGTCTTCGCAATTAACTCGCTAAACATATATTACAAACAAGGAACCTCCACTGAGCGGAAGGATTCTCACGTGCGCCTGCACATGACTATACCCTCCACCTAATTCTTATGTGTACTTAATCCGGGTTAGGATTTGTCCATAATGTATCACTTGTAACAGAACCACACAAGTAACAGAACCAAAGAACCAAACAAGAACAAAATAAAAATAAAACAAATAGAAATAACCCTTTCTTTGGAAACAATAAAAAGATTGTCCCCAGTGAAGTCGCCATTTTTCTGTCGCGGGGAAAAATCGTTGTTTTTTTCGGGATGAGACACCTGATGCCTTCTTTGGGCTCGAGTGCTCAAAAAATGATTTTTCTTTTGTACGGACCAAACTTTTTATTGTTTCCAAAAGAGGAAAAGGAAAAAAGCTGCAATAACCTTAAAAGTGGGGGAGAGATCTTTGGGTAAGAGGGTTGGTTATACGAAGGGAAGGTATTAGCACCCAACGTATCTATAGTACTCTATAGGTTTCTTTGTTTTGTTTATTCCATTCTTGTTATGGTGGAGGTTCTTGTGAGAAAGAGGTGGGACCTAAGGTGCTTGTTTGATTATGCTCGCAAAGATCATCGCGATCCTCTGCATACATATCCCTTAGAGGGAATCAGAGCATCTGTAGCTCGGGGTCTACGGGTGCTAAGGTTTGAATGGTTTTTTTTGTTTTGTTTTGCTCGCCAAGGATCGACCTTGTGCCTACGTATTCTCAAAGGGATGTTGAGAAAGTCAGAGCAATCGTAGTTCCCACTTATGCTAGTGGAAGCAAAGGATAAGAGACAAATGTCATCTAAATGTTCGATGTATCTAATCTATATCATCACATACATCTGTTTGATTTTTTTGTTGAAAATCTTTTCATTATAAGCCCGGGGCCATGCCGCTTATGGCGCTTAGAATGATAAAGATGTTTTTTGTTGTTTAACCAGCCTTGTGGCAAAAACTTTCAATGAAGTCAGCCTTGTGACAAAAAGTTTTGATTAATCAGCCAGCCTCGTGGCAAAAGTTTCAATGAAGTCAGCCTTGTGACAAAAACTTTGATTAATCAGCCAGTATGGTGGCAAAACGGTTTGATTGATTAGCCAGCCTTGTGGCAAAAAAAAGTTTGATAAGTTTGATTGATTGATTGATTGATTGTGATGATATAGAAGAGATACTCCTATCATAGAGAAGATAAATGTCTAATCTCCTAGGGTTTTTTGATTTGGATATTGGGGATGCTTATAAGAAGCCCGTGGGTCCTTGTACGAAGCCCAAGAGGAGGCTATCCGAGGGTCCTTGCATTGTAAGCCCAAGAGGAGGCTATGGGAGGGACAATCCAGGGTCCTTGCATTGTAAGCCCAAGAGGAGGCTATGGGAGGGTCACTCGTTTGTACAAAGCCCAAGGGGAGGCATGGTATAGTTGGTCTGAGCTCTTAGAGCGATTTCACCGGGAAATCATACTCTATGTCCTAACCTAAACTAGTGAGATTCTTTGCACGAAGCCCAATAGGAGGCTATAGGGAACCTAGTGTTGTACTAAGTTGAATAAGCACACATATCACACATATGAACAAACATGAACAAGTATGAACAAACATGAACAGGTATGAACAATTATATATATGACAAAGTGTGTGTATATAATGGAGTTTATGAAGGAAATATACCTGTAAGCATGATCCATTTGTATACACAGGGGCTCGGGACTTACACTCGGGGAGAGGTCCACTTGAGTTTATTCAAAGCTATGTAAACAGGTTTTTACAAGGGCTTGGGACTTATACCTACATGGAGGCCCATGGTATTTTTTGGGAAGATTTAAAGAAAACCTTCATTTTTGATTTGTTATTCAAAGTTAAATATAAACTGATCGAGGTATGTACAAAAAAGTGCGTGTACAATGAAATACCTAATTTCATGTACAGGAATGGGTATGTACAAAAGGGGCTTGGGACTTATACCTACGTGGAGGCCCGTGTTTTATTTACAAAACATGGTTGACTGTTTTATTAACAGAACGCGAGGTTTCGCTTTTGAAAAACTGTTTGAAGATTTGTTTTGAAAGAAGCTTTCTATTTAAAAACTGTACAAAAGGAAAAGAAATGGGACTTACACTCTCTAATATTCGAGAGGCCCCACTTCGTTTTGAAAATCAATTGATCAATTAAAAGATTTAATCAATAGTTTCAAAAAGAAATGGTTTATCGTTTTTGGAAAGAATCGCGATCGCTCGTTTTAAAACGATTTGAATATGAAAGAAATCAACTTAATTAAGTTTAAAACAAGTTTTAATGCTTAATTAAGACCTAAGTGATTAGGGTTTGATCACAAAATATTTTCAAGTGATTAAGTTTGAAAAATCAAATGGAAAAAACAAATTTTAAAGTATTAAAAATACTTAAAAATATGTCATTTTAAACTTAATTAAAATGTATTAAATTAATATCTTTTGTGTTTTTTTTTGAATGTTCTTAAAATATACCTATTAAATAAGAAGTGTAAAAAAATGAAGTGAAAATGATGAATTTTGATTGGTTAAATAATTAATTGAAGTTGTAAAGAAATTGAAGAAAATAAGTGTCAAAAAAATTGGGTTTTGGTCCTGCCAGGGTTTGAACCCACGCCCTGAGGTTCACTACTCAAAACAACAACCAACTGAGCTGCGCGCGAAGCTTGTTTATGATACGCACTCATTTAATTATATTCAAAAACAAGTATTTGAAACTTCTGAACAAAAAATGGCGCCAAGAACACATCCCTATTTTGATTTTGAATTTTTCTGAAACTGAACCAATTTGAACAAGTAAAGGGTCTATTTCACTCGATTTTCCATAAGGAACATGATGGTGATCTTTAATTTCATTTATTTTCACTCTAAGATCATTAATTTTCTGATGAACACGAAGAACCCTAATTCTATGATTCAGTCTGAAATCGTGTATGTGCAAGTTATGATGCAATTGATTGAGGGTTAATGATCCATATGTATGCAGAAACATGATGGCAAAGCAATATTTCATTTATGATGCGTGCAAATATGAGTTTGAAGTTCAAGTGACTTACCTTCAAAAACAGCCAAACTGGAAATCGAATTCTGCAAATGAGGGCTCCCAGATGTTGTTTCTTGATCTGAACACCTTCAATGAACCTTATGAAACATGTTTGAATGCTTGGAACTGTTTGGATTCACCTGTGTAAAGCTATGGAACCCGATCTGCAGTATGGCTCAAGTGAGAATCATGCTATGTGATTTTTGAGTTACAGGTCATGGATGATGGTTGGAACAGCTCATATATGGTATATAGGATGTGTTTGGATGATTAGCTTAGGCAGAAATGAGCTTGGGTGAGATTTGGCATGATAAGGCTCAATATGTGTTCATATGGAAGTGAGGTAGTGATTTTGAGTTCTGAGTGTTTTTTGGGTGTGTGGATGGATCAAACACTTCACATTTGATGTTTATGGGATGTTAGAACCCTCACTTTGCTTAGAAATTGCAAGAGATGGAAATTGCAATTCTCCCTCTTTGAAACTCATGAAACTTGTAACTTAAGAAAGAAGAGAGAAAACCTATGATTATGAGGTTTTGGTGTGAATTTGAATGAAGTTTGGACCTCTATTTATAGGCCAAGGATTCTGAACTCCAAGCTTTGCAAGTTGATCAAAGAATGGTGATTTGGCTTAAGAGATAAAATGGAATCTTTACATTTAATGCATAATGGTTAAAAGTGACTAAACCATGGTTAAACTTCAAGCTTCTTATCCTCTTCCATTCTGATCTTCAAATCAGAAAATATCTTCAATTATTGTCTTGATGCATCATTACTTGCATTATTTGGCAAAATGGTTCATAACTTAGTGAAAATGGCTTGAAATTTCAAGTGAAAATGATCACTAAATGCATAATTCAAAACCATAGCTATGCTCCATATTTTTTCATGCTCTTGGAAATTTTGGAAAGCTCATATTACACACTTCAAAACCCTAGTTGAAAGTTTCTTCAAGACCTTTGAGGAAATGGGTGAAAAAGATCCATGAACTTTGAAGAAAATGAGGTTTTAAGTGAAAATTTCAAAAGATACCAACTTTGAAGCTCCATATCTCTTAAATGGTTGATCTTTTGGAAAAAAATTATATGTGTCAAAGTTGTTTATTGGATCAAAATCTACAACTTTCATGTTGGAAGTTTTTTTCAGTTTGTAGGTGAAATTTTTGATTCTTGATTGATTTTCTTGATTTTCCTTGATCAAATGACTTCTCATATCATATATTGATGATTTAAAACTTCAAAAGTCATGGTTGACCAAAATTCCCCAAAAGTCAATGGTGATCTTGTACAGTTGACTTTTTCAGACGAATCGGGTTTCCGGAGATTTCAAATGAAACAGGCTATCCTCATCAAATGAATAGTATGAATGGATTACATTGAAGCATTAGAGGATATTGAGCCATGGTTTGAGTTGTGGCACCATTTCCTGATTAAAAAGTCAGTTGTTCAGTGAATTAGGTCAAAAAACCCTAATTGTCGACCTGATGAAATTGATGACTGTGGATCTTGAACTGAGATACAATTTCCATTGTATATTTTCATAGGGATTATTTGAGGATGATTGAAACTTTTGATTGACTTCCTGGGGATTTTTAGGGTTTCCCAAATGTGATCCCTGATTTCAGTCCCTGATAGTTCAAAAACCTAATTCTGAGGATTTGTCTGATCAATCTTTGTGTAGGAGATGTCTTGAGCCAATGGATTAGGTCAAAATGATGCACTTGGGGTCTTGAGGTCATGTCCCAAGTCTTTAGGTCAAATTCTGAGCAAAAGTCAGGAGTATGCTATCTTCAGTCAAAACCCTAATTCAGTCGATTCAAAGCTGTTGAGTTTGTTGAAGTGAATCTCTGGGGACCAAATGTTGGTTGTTGATGAAGATAATTCATTTGAAATGAAGGGAGAACAAAACCCTAATTGATTGTTACTTGTACTGATGAGTGATTTCCTGATTAAATCCTGCTGAGTCACAAGTAACAAACCCAAGCTATGCAATTTGTTAGAGATGCAAATGATGCATATGTTAATGATATGAGGTGGTATCTTAGGTCAAAAATTGGGGTATGACATCAGCGACACTTTCCGAGTCAACTGAGGGACCATCTTCCCCTTCATCTTCAAAAATGGCATTTATGTGATAATAACCATCTTCAGGGTTATCAATCTTTGTAGATGCGTTGAATCCGAAATCTTCAGTAATTTCAGGCTGCTGAGAAAATTGACAGGGCTGATAAGCCTCTTCTGGTTGACTATTATATTCAAAGGAATCTCCCCATCCAGTTGGTTGGATATCTTCAATCGCAATCTTTGAACTTTCAGGTGCAGTGTATTTCACCATATAATCATATTTTCCACTTGGTTGTCCCAAGGTGTCCCAGATTTCTGCAGGAACAGGCACAGTTTCTTTGCCTTTGGATTTCTCTGAACGAGGATATGGTTCTTTCTGAGATATGTATCCTGAGTCTTTGAGATAACATTTCCATTCTTCTTTAGTATCGGAGAGACCTTCTTCGATGCATTCTTCGATAAGGACATTAACCTCTTGAGGAATTGGGTTAAGGAATCCTCCACTAATGAATGTTTCTTTGATCGGACGAAGGGTTTCATCCTTATTGGTGCAGTTTGAGAATGTTGGTGAACATCCGAGTCCTGCTCTTGTTTCATTCTTGGTAGG
Source organism: Vicia villosa (assembly GCF_029867415.1). Lineage (NCBI taxonomy): Eukaryota > Viridiplantae > Streptophyta > Magnoliopsida > Fabales > Fabaceae > Vicia > Vicia villosa. The sequence continues at coordinate 380,175 of NW_026705713.1, read as the reverse complement.
GATCACAACTTGCCCCTAACCAGTGGTAGTTCCATCTTTCACTACTTTTACTGCCTCTTTGTAAGAAGAGATTGATGCTTTCTTCTTGGAAGATTCGTCTTCTAAAGAGAGACCTTGGAACTGAGTTCCTTCCACATCATCAGCACCAATGAAAGAGAAATTGGATAAATGACTCACCATTAAGGCTTGTTCTCCACTTATCGTTACCAATTTTCCATTTGTTACAAATTTTAACTTTTGATGGAGTGTAGAAGTTACTGCCCCTGCTTCATGGATCCATGGTCGTCCTAACAAACAGCTATAAGCAGCTTGAATTTCCATGACCTGGAAGGTGATTTGAAATGTATGTGGACCAATTGTCATGGGAAGGTTGACTTCGCCGATAACAGATTTTCGCGAACCATCAAATGCTTTGACTACTACACCACTGAACTTCATAGGCATTCCTTGGTAAGATAAGCGAGCAAGAGTCGTCTTTGGCATCACATTCAAGGAAGATCCGGTGTCTACCAACACATTGGTTAAAGATTCTGACTGACAGTTCATAGAAATGTGCAAAGCAAGATTGTGATTTTTACCCTCCTCGGGGAGTTCTTCATCACAGAAGCTTAAATTGTTACAAGCTGTTATGTTGGCTATTATCCCATCAAAGTGGTCAACAGTCACATCATGATCTACAAAAGCTTGATCTAATACTCTCATCAGGGCTTCCCTGTGGGCTTCTGAATTCAACAACAATGAAAGTATTGAGATCTTTGAAGGAGTCTGCATAAGCTGATCCACATTCTTGTATTCACTTCTTTTGATAAGCTTCAAAATTTCATCAAAGTCAGGATTGACATTGGTTCCACTGGATTGACCAACATCAGTGTTTGTATTACTGACAGGAGTTTCCTCAGGATTTCCCACTGGTGTATTGATAGGATTTTGTCCGGTAGCAGGAGCAACAGGCTGCTTCGGAGGTAGTGGAGTATACACACGTCCACTTCTTGTTACGCGACTCACATCGGCGATATTCACGACAGATGAAAGAGTAGGTAGAGGAACTTCTTGTCCATTCTTTATCATTGTAGCATTGTAGTTGTATGGAACTGCCTTGTCAGAGTCATAGGGAACAGGTCCAGGTAGACAAATGATCAAAGGAGCAATAGGAACCTTTGGCTTGTTGTAGGTAACTTCTATGCGCTCAGGCATGTTGAAATGAGGAACGATGACGTTAACTTTAGGCATTTCCGAGTTGATATCTGAGACTAAAAGCTCATGCGGATAACATCCTATCATGTTAACTTCATCTTCATTCCTATTTCTGTAGATCTGAATAGTACCATTATCCAACAAAACTTGGAGATCTCTTCTCACAATCGAACATCCGTGAGGATCTACACAACATATGCTACAGGAACCGTAGTGATGCTGGCGAAAACTCTGCCCTTGACAGAGAGTAGCGTGCATTTGTACCAAATCTGCTCTTGAGAAATTGATATTATAGACTCGGTATGGACCAGGACATCCATACACCATGTTTACAACATGCCCTCCATGATTGGGCAGCGGATTTGCTTGCACATTTGGGTTCAAATTTCTGAAAGAGAGGAGATTAGATCTAACCAACCTCTGAACTTCATATTTCAAGGCTATGCAATGCTCAAGATCATGGCCAGGTGCTCCTTGATGATAAGGGCATGAGACCTCAGCTTTGTACCACCATGGGAGTTTCTCAGGTACGAGTGGTGGTGCTTTAGTTTGAACAAGACCTCTTTCAATCAAAGCAGGGTACAATTCTGTGTAGGTCATTGGAATCGGATCAAACTGTGGAGCTCTTTGTACACGATTCTGATTATTGTTAAACTGTTGAGCCTGTTGTTGTTGAAACTGCAGGGTAAATCCCGGATTCGGTGCTGTATTAACGGCTGGTGCAATAGCAGCTACCTGTCGTTGACGATTGACATTTCCTCTTGGCCTCCCTTGGGATACCATGTCAACAATTTGTTCCTTCTTCTTTGGGAAACCACTTCCGAACTTTTTGGTTCCGCTTGAAGATCCACCTTCTTTAGTTAGACGTCCGGTTCGGACCCCTTTTTCTAGACGCATCCCCATGTTTACCATTTCGGTGAAATCACTTGGAGCACTAGCAATCATGCGTTCATAATAAAACGGGCCAAGAGTATTCCAGAAGATCTTTGTTATCTCTTTCTCTTTTAACGGTGGATTAATCTGAGCAGCAGTTTCTCTCAATCGTTGGGCATACTCTTTGAACGCTTCATGGTCTTTCTGAGCCATAGATCGAAGCTGATCTCTATCTGGAGCCATATCCGAGTTATACTTGTATTGTCGGACAAAGGCCTCACCTAGGTCATTGAATGTTCGAATATTAGTGCTATCCAAGCCTGTGTACCACTTCAGTGCGGCACCAGTCAAACTGTCTTGAAAGTAATGGATAAGCAACTGATGATTATCTGCATAAGTAGACATCTTTCTAGCATACATCACAAGATGGCTTTGTGGACAAGAACTACCTTTGTACTTCTCAAAGTCAGGGACCTTGAATTTAGCAGGTATTTGTACACTGGGTACCAAACATAGTTCCTGGGCATTCTTTCCAAACAAATCTTTTCCACGGATAGCTTTAACTTCCAGCTGCATCTTGTTAAACTGCTCTTGGAGATCTCCCACAAGATTACGCTGATTTGTGCTATCACCTTGATCATGATAAATCTCATTGCCATCATAAGGAACTGTGTGAACCGTAGGGGTCGGAACTGTCATAGTGGGCTGAGAAAGTGCCATAGTGATTTGGGAAAAAGTTACCCCTAAATGTGGAATAAACGCTGAACCCTGTGTAGCAGGCGCTTCAGTTGTGGTTGTTTGAACCCCAGAGAAATTATGGCGAAAACCTGCACCAAAGCTGAAAGGCGTGCCCCAACCTTCTGGCATGGAGAAAGATGGAATGCTGAATGCAACTGTAGAAACTGGAGTAGTGACTTCAGATGTCACTGTTGCTTGACTGTTTGGTGGCGGCGGCTGATTCTGTGCGGCCATTAAGGAGTCAACCAGAGTAGTGAGACTTTCCAACTTTTCCTGAAGGATGGTCACTGTACCACGGAGCTCAATATTCTCTTGTTCAGAGTGTTCCATTATTCTTCGTCTGCTTGAACGAGTATTGTATCTGTGATCTGATTGCGAGCGCGGTCGAGAAACTTTGAGACGTGACAGCTTGACGATCTATTGGAGAAAGATCCAAAAGATGAGACTCTATACAACGGACTCGATATGCAGAATGATGTATGCAAAAAAAGAAATTTATGATTTTTCCAAATATTTTAAAGATTATTTCATTGCAAACATTTGAACACAAACTATTCTTTTATTGAATTAATGGGAAATGTTACAACATTGGAGCATAGCTCCTTACAAAAGCAAATGATAAATAAAAAGCTAAACAATCCTAAGCATCTTCATCAGACGAAGAACCAAATGCGTTGTGCAGCTTGAGCTTCAGGATTTCTTTCCCATAGTGAGCTTTCAATTCGGCCTTTTCGGTCCTTAGCTTGTCAACAACATTTTTCCGGTCATCAGGAGTCGGAGCGTTGCTCGTTGAGCCTTCAAGATTCTTCTTGCTTTCTTTGATGTACCTCTTGATTGCAGCGTCTTTCTGGCGAATCTTATCATCTTTGCTCATGAGCCATCCATCTTGACAGTAGAGAGTTTCTTCGTGATCTTTCACCCTTTTCTTCAACTTTCTATTTTCCACATCAGTTCTATGAAACTTTTCTTCCCAAGCGTCTTTTTCTACCCTCATCTTAGCCAAAGTGTCTTGGTATTCCTCCATAGTGGGAATGTTGGGTCGTTGAGACACTGCAGGAAACATGGGTTTTTCATAAGCATAAGGCATTTGGAACTCTTTTGCTCTTTTCTTTACCCAGTAGGTGTAGGCGTCCATGGCAATGCAATTTCTTGCCTCACCTTTTTCTTTCCATCGGACATCGTACCAAGCTCTCCCCATTCTTGCTTTCAACCTTTGAGGATTATCCCCTTCTCGGTAGAAGTAGCCTTCCACTGAGGGACCAATGGGTTTAGTTGAATTTGCATACCCGAGTTGTCGTCGGGCTAGGACCGGGTTGTAGTTAATTCCTCCTTGTGTACCAATGAGGGGTACGTTGGCGAATTCTCCGCAACTGTCAATGGTTTCTGTACCACAGCGAGCCAAGGTATACCAACGAATATCATTATTAGTAAGAGACATAAGTCTTCGAGGCCAACGCAAACCTTCTCGGTTTTCCGTGAAAATAGGAGACTCAGGTAAGTGTGAAACAATCCATTTGAACAACAATGGTGCACAACATACAATGACTCCACCGCCTTGGCGATTCCTATGATGGACAGAGAAATACATGTATCCAAGCAAAGTCGGAACAGGATTTCCATTCAAAAAGATTTTTATGGCGTTGATATCGACAAAGTTGTCGACGTTGGGAAACAGAACTAACCCATAGATGAGCAAGGCTAGTATAGCTTCAAAATCTATCATGCTACCAGTTTCGATGAAATCAAAGGCTTTCTTTATTAGGAAGTGTGAAGTTAAACCCGGGAGGTTTCCTTTGGTAGTCCAATTACTCTCTACTTCAGACTTCTTCAAGTGGATACTTGCTGCAATGACGTGTGACTTAGGAATGGCTTCCAAACCATTGAAGGGTATTTTTTCAGACACAGGAATACCCAAAAGATTGGCATATTCTTCCAAGGTTGGTACCAACTGGTAGTCTGGAAAGGTAAAACATCGGTAGACGGGATCATAGAACTGAACCAGAGTTTTGAGAAGTCCTTCATCAACATGAGTGTTCAAGATAGGCAAAAGCTTTCCATAACTTTTCTTAAAATCGGAAGGATCTTGTACAGAAGATGCTAACTCTCTTAGTTTTTCCACATCAGGCGCTTTGAAACCGTACTTTTTGGTATACCTTTTTACCCATTCCATAACTTAATCCTATAATGTTTGCAAGGAAAATTCTCTAAAATTTTTTGGAAAAATCATGTTTTTATGGAAAAAAGATGGGTTTTTTAATGAATGTATGAATGCATGGATGCATGGATGCCACATATTCAAACATGGTAAATCAAACATGGTAGCGCAAACATGGTAACGCAAACATGGTACTACAAACATGGTACACAAACATGGTAACAAACATGGTACACATAGGTTCAAAGGTCCAGCGTCACGAGCATGAGGTCAGAGAACAAAAAATGAGATAGTTCTAGTTAATCACCTGCACAACATGTTCTACTGATACGTCAGAATCTACATTTTTCTTTCGGATATTACCGACTTGCACAATTAAACCTTCTCGTCCAAGTCTTCACCTGAATAGTTTCTGAACCACAACCTAATAAGGCCAGGATGGGTTGGGGTTCTACGGCCAACTCAGCTTCTACAGTTTAATGAAAGTAATAATGTCTTCGCTACGAAACATGCTAAACATATATTACCAACAAGGAACCTCCATTGAGCGGAAGGATTCTCAAGTACGCCTGTACATGACTATACCCTCCACCTAATTCTTATGTGTACTTAATACGGGTTAGGATTTGTCCATAATGTATCACTTGTAACAGAACCACACAAGTAACAGAACCAGAACCACACATGTAACAAAAAATGAAATGAAAAATATAGAAAATAGAATTAACCCTTCCTTTGGAAACAATAAAAAGATGGTCCCCAGTGAAGTCGCCATTTTTCTGTCGCGGGGAAAAATTGTATCTTTTTCGGGATGAGACACCTGATGCCTTCTTTGGGCTCGAGTGCTCAAAAAATGATTTTTCTTTTTTTTCGACCAAACTTTTTATTGTTTCCAAAGTAGGAAAAGGAAAAAAGCTGCAATAACCTTAAAAGGGGGGAGAGATCTTTGGGTAAGAGGGTTGGTTATACGAAGGGAAGGTATTAGCACCCAACGTATCTATAGTACTCTATAGGTTTCTTTTCTATGTTATTCATTCCATGTTATTGAGAGGTTCTTGTGAAATAGGTGGGACCTAATGTGTTTGTTTGATTATGCTCGCAAAGATCATCGCGATCCTCTGCATACATATCCCTTAGAGGGAATCAGAGCATCTGTAGCTCGGGGTCTACGGGTGCTAAGGTTTGAATGGTTTGAGGGAGAAGTTTTGCTCGCCAAGGATACGACCTTGTGCCTACGTATTTGTCGCGGGGAAAAATCGTATCTTTTTTCGGGATGAGACACCTGATGCCTTCTTTGGGCTCGAGTGCTCAAAAATGATTTTTCTTTTGTTTCGACCAAACTTTTTATTGTTTCCAAAGTAGGAAAAGGAAAAAAGTTGCAATAACCTTAAAAGTGGGGGAGAGATCTTGGGTAAGAGGGTTGGTTATACGAAGGGAAGGTATTAGCACCCAACGTATCTATAGTACTCTATAGGCTTTTTTTGTTGTGTTTGTTTCATTCTATGTTATGGTGGAGGTTCTGTTGTGAGATAGGTGGGACCTAGAGTGTTTGTTTGATTATGCTCGCAAAGATCATCGCGATCCTCTGCATACATATCCCTTAGAGGGAATCAGAGAATCTGTAGCTCGGGGTCTACGGGTGCTAAGGTTTGAGTGGTTTGAGGGAGAAGTTTTGCTCGCCAAGGATACGACCTTGTGCCTACGTATTCTCAAAGGGATGTTGAGAAAGTCAGAGCAATCGTAGTTCCCACTTATGCTAGTGGAAGCAAAGGATAAGAGACAAATGTCATCTTAATGTTCGATGTATCTAATCTATATCATCACATACATCTGTTTGATTTTTGTTTGAAAATCTTTTCATTATAAGCCCTGGGCCATGCCACTTATGGTGCTTAGAATGATAAAGATGCTTTTTAGCCAGCCTTGTGGCAAAAACTTTCAATGAAGTCAGCCTTGTGACAAAAAGTTTTGATTAATCAGCCAGCCTTGTGGCAAAAGTTTCAATGAAGTCAACCTTGTGACAAAAACTTTGATTAATCAGCCAGTATGGTGGCAAAAAGGTTTGATTGATTAGCCAGCCTTGTGGCAAAAAAGTTTGATTGATTGATTGATTGTGATGATATAGAAGAGATACTCCTATCATAGAGATGATAAATGTCTAATCTCCTAGGGTATTTGATTTGGATATTGGGGATGCTTATAAGAAGCCCGTGGGTCCTTGTACGAAGCCCAAGAGGAGGCTATCCGAGGGTCCTTGCATTGTAAGCCCAAGAGGAGGCTATGGGAGGGACAATCGAGGGTCCTTTCATTGTAAGCCCAAGAGGAGGCTATGGGAGGGTCACTCGTTTGTACAAAGCCCAAGGGGAGGCATGGTATAGTTGGTTTGAGCTTTTAGAGCGATTTCACCGGGAAACCATATTCTATGTCCTAACCTAAACTAGGGAGATTCTTTGCACGAAGCCCAATAGGAGGCTATGGGGAACCTAGTGTTGTACTAAGTTGAACGAGTATAACACAATCACAAACATGAACAAGTACGAGCAAATATGAACAAGTACATGAACAAATATGAACAAGTATGAACAAGCACATATATATATGACAAGGTGTGTGTATACAATGGAGTTTATGAAGGAAATATACCTGTAGGCATGATCCGTTTGTAAACACGGGGGGCTCGGGACTTATACTCGGGGAGAGACCCACTTGAGTTTATTCAAAAGCTATGTAAACAAGTATTTGCAAAAGGGCTCGGGACTTATACCTACATGGAGGCCCATGGTATTTTTGGGAAGATTTAAAGAAAACCTTCATTTTTGATTTGTTGTTCGAAGTTAAAAAAACAAATTGAACGAGATATATACAAAAAGGTGTGTGTACAATGAAATACCTAATTTCATGTACAGGAATGGGACTTATACCTATGTGGAGGCCCATGTTTTATTTTATAAAACATGGTTGATTGTTTTATTAACAGACGCAAGGTTTCGTCGTTTGAAAAACTGTTTGAAAGTTTTTGTTTTAAAAGAAATTTTCTGTACAAAAAAAGGAAAGGGTATGTACAAAAGGGGCTTGGGACTTATACCTACATGGAGGCCCATGGTATTTTTGGGAATCAATTGATCAATCCAAAAAAAGATTTAATCAATAGTTTCTTTTGAAAAGAAAACCAAAAAAGAAAAGGTTTATCGTTTTGAAAAACTATGATCGTTTGTTTTAAAACGGTTTGAATTTTGACAAAAGTCAACTTAATTAAGATAAAAAACAAATTTCATGCTTAATTAAGACCTAAATAATAAGGGTTTGATCACAAAATATTTACATGTGATTAAGTTTGAAAAATCAAATGAAAAACAATATTTAAAGTATTTAAAAACACTTAAAAATATGTCATTTTAAACTTAATCAAAAATGTATTAAATAAATATATTTTTGTGATTTTTTTTTATATTCATAAAATACATATATTAAATGAGAAGTGTTTAAAAAATGAATAAAAAATGAGTTAATTTGATTGGTTAAATTAATTGATGAAGTTGTGAAGAAAAATAAGAAAAATAGTGTTAAAAAATTAGGTTTTGTCACCACAAGGACTTGAACCCACGCACTCAAGGTTACCAACCAAAACACTTGCCAATTGGACCACGTGCGTGGTCTGTTTAACGTTTGCAACGAATGAGTTATATTTTTGAATCAATTCCTAATTTCAGTTTCAAAATCTGGCGCCAAGAACACAACCCTAACTTGAATTTGAAAAATCTGAAAACTGAATCATTTTGACCAAGTGAATAGCCTATCTTACTCGTTTTTTCACAAGGAACATGATGGTGATCTTTAATTTCATTTATTTTTGCTCTAAGGTGGTTAATTTTCTGATGAACACGAAGAACCCTAATTCTGAATTTGAACATGAAATCGTGTATGATTGATGAATTGTGAAATTGATTGAGGGCTATTGATCAGTGATAGTGCAGAAACAAGATGGTATGTTCATATTTCATTTATGATGCATGGAGAATAGAGTTTGAAGTTCAAGAGAGCTTACCTTAAAAACGGCACAACTGAGGATCGAATTCTGCAAATGAGGGATTCCAGATGTTGTTTCTTGATCTGAACACCTTCAGTGGACCTTATGGAACATGTTTGGATGCTTGGCATGAATTGAAAACCTCTGATAACACGAAAATGTATCGTTTATTTGGCTCGATTTATATCAATTATTTCCTTATTTTATCTTAATTATTTTGTTTTATGTTGGTTTTATGCTGGTATTTCTATTGTTTCAGGTTTTACGCTCATATTGAGACTATTTGTGAAAAGGAAAGAAATTGAGCTAAAATCACTACTATTTGTGCCTAAAAAATGGAAAAGAGGTACTGTAGTGAAGTGGAGGTGCAAATGGAATTAATCAAATGTGAAGGGTGAAAATACGATGGATCAAGTGTGGAAGCCCAGCCCACGAAGGAGCTGAAGCTCCCACTATGAAGAAGCTGAGACGCCCGTCTAAGGGCCCAATTGCATGGAGACGCCCGTCTCCAAAGTTCTAGGGCCACGTCATCAAAGGAGACGTCCGTCTCGCAAGCTCACCCACGTTCATAGGCCACATCACATGAAGGAGACGTCCGTCTCCAACAATCCAGCCACATTGAGACCCACGTCTCAAGACTCGTTCAAAGATAGTTTAAATTTGAAGGCCCACGTCTCCGTTCTATACTCCACCAACCAAGTCTTCCTATATTTTCTCAACTTCCCACTCCACTATCTCCACTACTTCTCACGTGATGCTGAAAATAACTTCCATTTCCATTCACTATAAATTGAGTCTTAGCATTCATTTGAGATCATCGAAGTTTTAGGCGCGGAAGCGCTGTTCATAGTTTTAGGCATAAATTATCACTTTGTAAAAATGGTAGTTTCTCATATTGAGGAACTACCACACCATTAGTTTTAGGCCTACAATTTATGTACTCTTGGATCACAATCTTGCCGACATTATTTCAAAGCTTCATTCAAGTTTCAAGATTTGTTTTGTTTGCAATTTAATTCAAGTTCGTTTTGTCTGCTTTACTTCCAGGTTTATTTATTTGCAATTATTTTAGTTTTATGTTCTTATAATATTGTTTTATCATTATAATTATAATATGGTTAGTAATTATAAGTTCATGTTTAATAATTATAATTCCATGTTTAATAATTATAATTTCATGTTTGTTTCTTTAAGTATGTCTGGCTAATTTACTTAGATGTCGGTATGTAGAGTAATTTAACCGTAGGGATCCGAAATAAATTGGCTTAATTATATTTTATTAACTATCACCTGTTTTTGGTTTGTATGTCTAATTTAATTAGTAAGTCTTAAAACCAATAGAGCGAAAGTTTGAGGTCTTAAGACGGTCAAAGGTTAAAATCAATAGAGCGAAAGTTTGAGATCTTTAACTGGATAGTAGACATAGGACATTAGTTTTAAGGATGGCGAAAGCGTATTAAAACTAATTAGAACTTATTTATTTTCAAAAAGTGTTTTTACACCCGCGCGGGATGGCGAAAGCGTACGTTAGGGATATTAGCATGTTCCGAGTCAACAGAGCGAGAGTTTGAGATTAGGAGATTTAAATAGATAACGACTTCATAAAACAAGCATTTTATTAATTACGTTGTTTCCAAAAAGCGTTTCTAAATCTGGTGGGATGGCGAAAGCGTACATTAAGAGTTAGGATCGTAGTCTGAATCAATAGAGCGAGAGTTTGAGAGGAGGACTTTTAAATAACATAGTTAGTAAAGATCTTTAATTAAATTAACACCATAGCCAATGGACCTTCGGATCACCTAAGTTAAATGAAATACATACTGATATCCGTTTGTTATTATATTTTACCTAGATTTAAGATTTTAGTTTCCCCATTTATAAAAAAACCCAAATATCATTAGCCTTAGCTTTACATAGTAATTTTAGATTACGGTAGGTCGATTTATAGTCCCTGTGGATTCGATATCTTTTAAAACTACACGACACGACTGTGCACTTGCAGTTATCCCGACTAATAGACACGCAAAGTCGCGATCAAGTTTTTGGCGCCGTTGCCGGGGACTATTCAAGTCGATATCGTAACTCGCTGTTACACCGTAGAGACTAAGGCATTATTTTTTTTCTTTCTTTTCATTTATTACTATGTATCACCCAAACTTTTTCTATAACTCCCAACAACAGTATTTCGAGGGATACCAAGAATCCCATAAATCCGACCTCGAAATACTGTTGGAAAATTTCAAAGCGTCACAAACTCATTCTCACCCAAATCACCTCTGCAACTCCCAATCTCAACATTTCGAGGAACCACAAGAAACTTACAATCCAAACCTCGAAACATTAATTGGGGATTACAATTCGACATTAGCTTATCCTCAACCAAATTCCCTTTACAATCACCAATCCCAACATTTTGAGGAGTCGCAAGAATTTTATTCTAACCAAACCTATCCTCAACCGAATTTCCTCTATGATCACCACAATCAATATTTCGAGGAGTCACCAGAATCCCATAAATCTGACCTCGAAATAATAATGGAAAATTTTAATGAAACATCTATGATGACAAGGAACTTTGTGGAAATACAAAATGCGACGCTCACCTACTTCGAGGAACCACAAGAATCCTATAATTCTAACCCCGAAGCATTAATAGAGGATTTCAATACAACGCAAACTTATCATCAACCGAATTTCCTCTACGATCACCACGCCCAACATTTCGAGGAGTCGCAAGATTATCATAAATCCAACCTCGAGATCTTAATGGAGGAATTTATTGAAGCACAAACTCTCTCTAGGCTAGAATCTATGATGACGAAGCACTTTGAGGAAACACAAAATGCAACGCTAGCTCCCTTTGAAGAACCTCAAGAATCCCATAATTTTAACTTCGAAATATCAATGGAGGATTCCGACGAGACGCTAACTCACTCTAGATTAGAAGCCATGATGGAGCACTTTGTAGAAACCCAAACCGTCCAAAACCAATAGTTTATCAAACAAAGTATTCAAAACAATGAAACCCTTAGGCAACTGACAACTATGGTTGAATCCCTCGCGACTCACAACATGGCGTTAGATACTCAAATCGCCCAACTTGAACAAAAGCCACTAGGAGACTTACTTGAGGAGTATATTGGCACAACCATTAGTGAAGAACAAATTTTACTTGAGGAGTATATTGGCACAACCATTAGTGAAGAACAAATTGAAATGCCTGAGGAGAGTAATAATGAGATTGAGGAGAGTGATTATGAGATTGAAGAGAGTGATAATGTGGTTGAAGAGATTTCTAGTGAGAAAAGAGTGGAGATTGAGAAAAATCCACCAACACTATCTGAAAGGGAGGTTGTAGAAGAGGTAGAGAGGGAAACACCTATTGTTATTCCTCTTCCCTATACCCCACCGATTTCTTTCTCGCAAAGTTTTGTGGAAGCTAAGGTAGACTCCAAGTCCATAATGTATGTGAAGATATTGGAAAATATCCACACTAATGCACCCTTATTTGAAGTCTTGCATAAAAAGAGAAATTTAGACGACCATGAAACTAAGGATATCATTAGTGATAAGAGGGTAAGGTTAATCTTTGAGGTGGTGGATAATATCACTAAGCCCGAACTCGAAAAACTGATACTTAGGATAGATCCAGAACCGCCACCACGATTTCAAAAGAATGAACCACCCCACAGAAGAAAGAAAAGAAAAGGTGAGGGATATGTGAGATGGCTTGATAAGTGGCCATGGAAAACGAGGTTTGTTAAAAGTTCAACTGAGGAGTCATTCTCAAGAGAACCACCTTGAGTGCTTGCACTCTTAAGCCGTCGAGCTATCGACGTTAAACAAAGCACTGCGTGGGAGGCAACCCACGAGTTTTTAGTTTAATGTTTTCGTTTTATCGTTTAAATTTGCAGAAAATAAAAATATGGATCGCTTGTTACTTCTCGACCATTTCTAGGCGAAAAATCTATAGACGATCATCTCAAAGATGAATGGGTCTCCACGCACATTCCTACGAGTGTTGCTGCTGGTGGTGACACAGTTGATGAGCATGATAGGAGAAGATATTTCCTCTGGACGCGAAGTGGATTTGGTCGTGATAGCCCGCCGGTAGCATCCATATAGGTTCTGTCTTTTCTTCTCCACCTTAGATCGAAACATTGAGGACAATGTTTGGTTTAAGTGTGGGGGAGAAGCTTTACCGCTTTCATTTGTTGCTTTATTGTTTTCTAGTTATGTTGTCAAGTCTTTATATGTGATTTTCAGTTGCTATTGAATTTCCCCTGAAATTTAAAAAATTTTAACCTCCAACCAAAAATTTGAATTTTGATGCATGGCATACACACTCTGAAAGTATAGAGGTTGTCACACTTTAGGCATTGTTAGAAAGACTTGGAGATGTTTCAACAACATCGATACCGTCCTGACACCCTAAACCCCCTCATTATGTGATATCAATTTGGATGCCCATTATGTCGAGACCTTAGGCTCAAGTTTTCAAAGTAGCTCTTAAGTAGTTTATATTAGCAGTCGGCACCATCTTAAGCACAAACTACGTAGGGAGTCGATGAATATAAGTGAATGATCCTGTTTTTAATAGATAAATGATTTGATTGAAAAATAACCCTCTAAGTTAGGTGACCTCACCCGGTCATTTAGCCCAACGGTTGTTACGCATATAAAGATTTAATAATTAGCACCCACTGTTGGTTGGCCTAGAGGTCACTGGTACTGGGCTTGGTAGGGTGGATTACGGTCCGATCCCCTGCAACCGCAGTTGGGAAAGATGGGGCTTCGCCATTTAAAAAACCAGAACCCCGTGCTAAAGAAAAGAAAAGGATCATAGTCGCTAACCGATTTCCCTACTATGTGCGTGTACGGATAACGGGCTTAATGTGATTGCGCTTGAATGAAAAGAGTGAAATGAAAAACGAGAGATATAGGTTAAGTTATAATGGCATAATTCGAATTGGTTTGTATAAGGAGGGAGTTTTTGAACATTGTGTCGTTACGATATCTTTAGTGTTGATATCTATTACCTATCGATGTAACATTTGCCTAACACAAATATGATTAGGAGTCGTGTCATGCCCTTGTTTCGAATCAAGCTTAATTATTTCTTTTACCGTGTGGTTGATTGCTTGAGGACAAGCAATGGTTTAAGTGTGGGGATATTTGATAACACGAAAATGTATCGTTTATTTGGCTCGATTTATATCAATTATTTCCTTATTTTATCTTAATTATTTTGTTTTATGTTGGTTTTATGCTGGTATTTCTATTGTTTCAGGTTTTACGCTCATATTGAGACTATTTGTGAAAAGGAAAGAAATTGAGCTAAAATCACTACTATTTGTGCCTAAAAAATGGAAAAGAGGTACTGTAGTGAAGTGGAGGTGCAAATGGAATTAATCAAATGTGAAGGGTGAAAATACGATGGATCAAGTGTGGAAGCCCAGCCCACGAAGGAGCTGAAGCTCCCACTATGAAGAAGCTGAGACGCCCGTCTAAGGGCCCAATTGCATGGAGACGCCCGTCTCCAAAGTTCTAGGGCCACGTCATCAAAGGAGACGTCCGTCTCCCAAGCTCACCCACGTTCATAGGCCACATCACATGAAGGAGACGTCCGTCTCCAACAATCCAGCCACTTTGAGACCCACGTCTCAAGACTCGTTCAAAGATAGTTTAAATTTGAAGGCCCACGTCTCCGTTCTATACTCCACCAACCAAGTCTTCCTATATTTTCTCAACTTCCCACTCCACTATCTCCACTACTTCTCACGTGATGCTGAAAATAACTTCCATTTCCATTCACTATAAATAGAGTCTTAGCATTCATTTGAGATCATCGAAGTTTTAGGCGCGGAAGCGCTGTTCATAGTTTTAGGCATAAATTATCACTTTGTAAAAATGGTAGTTTCTCACATTGAGGAACTACCACACCATTAGTTTTAGGCCTACAATTTATGTACTCTTGGATCACAATCTTGCCGACATTATTTCAAAGCTTCATTCAAGTTTCAAGATTTGTTTTGTTCGCAATTTAATTCAAGTTCGTTTTGTCTGCTTTACTTCCAGGTTTATTTATTTGCAATTATTTTAGTTTTATGTTCTTATAATATTGTTTTATCATTATAATTATAATATGGTTAGTAATTATAAGTTCATGCTTAATAATTATAATTCCATGTTTAATAATTATAATTTCATGTTTGTTTCTTTAAGTATGTCTGGCTAATTTACTTAGATGTCGGTATGTAGAGTAATTTAACCGTAGGGATCCGAAATAAATTGGCTTAATTATATTTTATTAACTATCACTTGTTTTTGGTTTGTATGTCTAATTTAATTAGTAAGTCTTAAAACCAATAGAGCGAAAGTTTGAGGTCTTAAGACGGTCAAAGGTTAAAATCAATAGAGCGAAAGTTTGAGATCTTTAACTGGATAGTAGACATAGGACATTAGTTTTAAGGATGGCGAAAGCGTATTAAAACTAATTAGAACTTATTTATTTTCAAAAAGTGTTTTTACACCCGCGCGGGATGGCGAAAGCGTACGTTACGGATATTAGCATGTTCCGAGTCAACAGAGCGAGAGTTTGAGATTAGGAGATTTAAATAGATAACGACTTCATAAAACAAGCATTTTATTAATTACGTTGTTTCCAAAAAGCGTTTCTAAATCTGGTGGGATGGCGAAAGCGTACATTAAGAGTTAGGATCGTAGTCTGAATCAATAGAGCGAGAGTTTGAGAGGAGGACTTTAATTGAATTAACACCATAGCCAATGGACCTTCGAATCACCTAAGTTAAATGAAATACATACTGATATCCGTTTGTTATTATATTTTACCTAGATTTAAGATTTTAGTTTCCCCATTTATAAAAAAACCCAAATATCATTAGCCTTAGCTTTACATAGTAATTTTAGATTACGGTAGGTCGATTTATAGTCCCTGTGGATTCGATATCTTTTAAAACTACACGACACGACTGTGCACTTGCAGTTATCCCGACTAATAGACACGCAAAGTCGCGATCAACCTCTGGACTAGTTGGTGATGCTCGATCTGCAGTATGGTTCAAGTGAGGATCAAGCTTAGTGATTTTGATGTTTCAGATCATGGATGATGATTGGGATAGTTCATATATGGTATATGGATGGTGTTTGGATGATTAGCTTGGACAGAATTGGCCTGGATTTGATTTTGGCATGATAAGGCTAGTGTTATGCATATTTGGGAAGTGAGGTAGTGATTCTGAGTTTTTGATGTTTTTGGAAGGTTTCAAAGGTTCAAACAACTTCCATATGGTATTTGGGAAGTGTTAGAAGCATCACTTTACTTAGAACTTCAAAGATTTAGAGGTTGAGAATTTTACCTCTTTTGAAAACCATGAAACTTGCATTCTAAGAAAGGAAGAGAAAACCTATGTTTATGAGGTTTTGGTGTGAGTTTGAAGATGATTTGAACCTCTATTTATAGGCCAAGGATTCTGAACTCAAAGCTCTTGCAAGTTGATCCAAGAATGATGATTTGGCTTAAGAGATAAAATGGAATCTTTCACATTAAATGCAAATGGTTAAAAGTGACTAAACCATGGTTAAATCTGAAGCTTCTTATCCTCTTCCATTCTGATCTTCAAATCAGAAAATATCTTCAATTATTGTCTTGATGCATCATTAATTGCATTATTTGGCAAAATGGTTCATAACTTAGTGAAAATGGCTTGAAATTTCACGTGAAAATGATCACTAAATGCATAATTCAAAATCATAGCTATGCTCCATATTTTTTCATGCTCTTTGACATTTTGGAAAGCTCATATTACACACTTCAAAACCCTAGTTGAAAGTTTCTTCAAGACCCTTAAGGAAATGGGTGAAAAAGATCCATGAACTTTGAAGAAAATGAGGTTTTAAGTGAAATTTTCAAAAGATACCAACTTTGAAGCTCCATATCTCTTAAATGGTTGATCTTTTGGAAAACAAATTATATGTGACAAAGTTGTTCATTGGGTCAAAATCTACAACTTTCATGTTGGAAGTTTTTTTCAGTTTGTAGGTGAAATTTTGAGTTATTCCCTTCCAAAGTTTGGAAAAAACCATTGAAAAACACTTAGAATTTTTTCTAAGTATAAAAGTCAAACTTTTGACTTTTTGATTCTTGATTGATTTTCTTGATTTTTCTTGATCAAATGACTTCATATATCATATATTGATGATTCAAAACTTCAAAAGTCAAGGTTGACCAAAATTCCCCAAAAGTCAATGGTGATCTTGTACATTTGACTTTTTCAGACGAATCGAGTTTCTGGAGATTTCAAATGAACCAGGCTATCCTTACCAAATGAGTGGTATGAATGGATCATATTGAGGCATTATACGATATTGAGCCATGGTTTAAGTTGTGGAACCATGTTCTGATTAAAAAGTCAATGGTTCAGGTGAATTAGGTCAAAAACCCTAATTGTCGACCTGATGAAATTGATGACTGTGGACCTTGAATTGAGATGTAATTTCCATCGGATGTTGTCATAGGAATTATTTGAAGATGATTGAAACCTTTGATTGACTTCCTGGGGATTTTTAGGGTTTCCCAAATGTGATCCCTGATTTCAGTCCCTGATAGTTCAAAACCCTAATTCTGATGACTTGAAATTTCACTGTTGATCAATCCTTGTGTAGGAGATGTCTTGAGTCAATAGATTAGGTCAAAATGATGCACTTGGGGTCTTGAGATCATGTCCCAAGTCATTAGGTCAAATCCTGAGCAAAAGTCAGGAGTATGCTAACTTCAGTCAAAACCCTAATCGGGTTGATTCAGAGCCTTTGAGTTTGTTGAAATGAATCTCTGAGGACCAAATGTTGATTGTTGATGAAGATCGTTCATTTGAGATGAAGGGAGAACAAAACCCTAATTGATTGTTACTTGTACTGATGAGTGATTTCTTGATTTAATCCTGCTGAGTCACAAGTAGCAAACACAAACTATGCAATTTGTTAGAGATGCAAATGATGCATATGCAAATGATATGAGGTGGTATCTTAGGTCAAAAATTGGGGTATGACAGATGCCCCTATTTAAGTTTCTTCAACCTGAGACATGAAGATTGAAAATCTTCGTTTTGATAGGGTGGAAGAGACTTAAATATCAGAAGACGCAAATTTTGGACCTAAGATACCAAAATTGCGAATGATGCAAGGATATCTTTACCGAGGGAATATCAAGAACTGACTCCGCTGGGGAAAAGAGATTGGGAAAGATGCCTCAATCCGTTTTAGGAAGAGAATCCATTTTTGCTTCGGGAAAGCAAGTGTATGCTTCACCAGGGAATGATAGCTTTGTGAGAAAAGCTCACCTATCGCCATTATCGACTATCAGCATGGGGATAGACTTGTTTAATAATGCGAAGGTGAGAGGTATGAAACTATATTACCGACTATCAGCATGGTGATAGACTTGACATGGTAAAAAGAGTTTCAAAGGTTCGGTTAATATTACCGACTATCAGCATGGTGATAGACATGTTAAATAGTATAACCAGAACAAAAGGTTATCGACTACCAGCCTCGTGATAGCGACTCTGAAGACAAGATCAATTATCAGCCGAGTGATAAAATGATCCTGGAGACTTTGCTAGGGAAATTACTGGTTATTCAGCCTTGTGAACAGTAATAAGGCCCTGATTGTCAAATGGTCTTCATGATTGATTTCCTTGAGAGGAAAAATCTTTTGAAAGAGACATAAGCTGCTCGGATGATGAGGCTATTGCTTATTGTCTGTTTTTCACGACTCTATTTGGGGAACCGGAATTTGAATCTCTGGTAAAGACAAGGTTCTATCCATGAATGAATTGGAAAGAAACAGTCAAACAAGACTTTGTACTCAATGAGGAATGAACTCGACTGGGGATTTTCTCCTTCGTTTTGAGAGGAGAAACTAAAGCAACCTTCTTCCACGAGGAATGATCTCAGTGGGGAACTGGAGAAAGAAGATGTTCTTTCTGCTTATGGGTGACAACCTACTGGAGAGATGACATGCCCATACTTGTTTCTTTTTCTTTTTTTCTTTTTTTGCTTTTTCTCTTTTTTTTTTTTTTTGGGGATAGATATATCCTGAACAAGTGATTTTAGGCAGACATTAGAAAAATGCAATGATGCATAAATGATGCAAATATGTATGAATGATGAATGTCATGAATGTCGCATGCATGCTAACAATACTGACAGACAAAGAAGTGTATACTGGAGACAGACCGACGTCGCAATACAACCAGATACTTGGTTAATGTTCTTCAACACGGTGTAGATAACACAGGTGATGAATGGTGTTGCGTGCTTTAATCTTCTCTGGGGATGATAAGCATCTTTTCTTATTGAGATTGAAGAACCTCTTCACTGGAGATGGAAAATCTTCGTCACTGGGGATAAAAGACCTTCTTCACTGGGGATAGAAAATCTTCGTCACTGGGGATAAAAGACCTTCTTCACTGGGGATAGAAGAGCTTTTCCTATCATAATCTTTGATTCATCCTATGGAGATAGCTGTTGATGTTCCTTCGGTTGTTCACCACTCAAAGGAAAGTTTCGCTTTTATTTTGAAAAAGAAAAGCAAATTCATTTAAAACTTTTTTTCTTTTTCTTTCAAAAGTGAATAACACGATTAAAGCGTCATTTTGCAAGCTAAAAGAAATCAAGAGTTGCAAACAAATGGGCACAAGGCTCAAATTTATTTAATAGGATGGTAACCAGCTAAAGGCGTGATTCCATAGAATATTTACAAAAGTTGGAGATGGTAATTATGCGGAAAAGGCTACATTGAAAGCAATAACCACTATTCCCCCTAACAACTTTGAGTTCCAACTGTGCTTGTTGCTTCAGATTGGCGATGATTTGATCGAAGATCCTTTGATGAAAAACACTCTTCAGGTGACGAAGTATTGACTGATGCAGTTACTTTGTCATGAATCCTTAATTTTTGCCTAGATTGCCCTTTCAGGTTTTCAATCTACCAGGATGAATTTTCTGTTTATTGTCTCTAATTTTTGCCTGGACCGCCCTTTCGGGTTTTCAGTCCACCGAGACGCTCATTTTTGCCTAAGTTGCCCTTTGCGGGTTTTCAACTTACCGAGCTGTTTTTTTTTTCTTCTTTTTTTAGACAAAGTATTTCTTGACTGCATCAGCATTCACAGGATGTGGGAGTTCATCACCATCCATGGTTGCAAGAGTCATGGCGCCGCCAGAAAATGTTCTTTTGACAACATACGGGCCTTCGTAATTAGGAGACCATTTGCCCCTAGAATCTGGTTGAAAAGACAAGATCTTTTTAAGCACGAGGTCGCCTTCTCGAAATTCACGAGGTCGAACCTTTTTGTTGAAGGCTTGTTTCATCCTTGCTTGGTATAACTGTCCATGGCATAGAGCAGTCATACGTTTTTCTTCGATTAAGTTCAACTGATCGTATCTGCTTTGACACCATTCAGTCTCTGATAACTTAGTCTCCATGAGGACTCTCATTGATGGTATTTCAACTTCTACGGGGAGCACAGCTTCCATGCCGTATACTAGAGAAAAAGGGGTTGCCCCTGTTGAAGTACGCACTGAAGTACGGTACCCATGTAAAGCAAATGGCAGCATTTCATGCCAGTCTTTGTAAGTGACGACCATTTTTTGGACAATCTTCTTAATGTTCTTGTTGGCGGCTTCAACAGCGCCGTTCATTTTTGATCTGTAAGGAGAAGAGTTATGATGCTCAATCTTGAATTCCTCACATAATTCTTTCATCATCTTGTTGTTCAAGTTTGAACCATTGTCAGTAATGATCTTGCTGGGAACACCATATCGGCAAATGATGTTATTCTTGATAAACTTCACAACCACTTGTCTTGTAACGTTGGCATAAGATGCTGCTTCGACCCATTTGGTGAAGTAATCAATTGCCACTAAGATGAAACGATGACCGTTTGAAGCTTTCGGTTCGATCATTCCGATCATGTCGATACCCCACATGGAGAAAGGCCATGGAGATGAGAGAACGTTGAGTAGAGTCGGTGGCACATGGATCTTATCTGCGTAGATCTGGCACTTGTGACATCTGTTCACGTGTTTATAACAGTCAGATTCCATTGTCAACCAATAGTATTCTGCTCTTAAGATCTTCTTGGACATTGCATGCCCATTTGAATGAGTTCCAAAGGACCCTTCATGCACTTCATGCATTAACATGTCTGCTTCGTGTCTATCCACGCATCTGAGCAAAACCATGTCGAAGTTTCTTTTGTATAGCACATCTCCGTTCAGGAAGAAACTGCCAGAAAGCCTCCTTAGAGTTTTCTTATCTTTGTTTGATGCCCCAAGCGGGTACTCTTGAGTTTGAAGGAAGCGTTTGATGTCGTGAAACCACGGTTTATCATCGATGACTGCTTCGGTTGCAAACACATAGGCGGGCCTTTCAAGGCGCGTAATTCTGACAGTAGGCATATCGTTCCAATGATTGACTTTGAACATGGAAGATAGAGAAGCCAAGGCGTCTGCCATTCGATTCTGATCTCGAGGTATATGATGCAATTCAACCTTGTTGAAGAAAGTCAACAGACGTCTTGCATAATCTCTGTAAGGAATCAAACCAGGGTGGTAAGTTTCCCACTTGTCTTTGATTTGGTTGATCACGAGGGCTGAATCTCCATATATGTCTAGGATCTTGATCCTTAAGTCAATGGCTTCTTCGAGACCCATGATACAAGCTTCATATTCTGTGATGTTGTTGGTACAATCAAATAGCAGTCTGGCGGAGAATGGGATATGAGTACCCTTGGGAGTGATGATGATTGCCCCAATTCCATTGCCAAAAGCGTTTACTGCTCCATCAAAAATTAGGCCCCATCTTGATCCAGGATCAGGACCTTCTTCAGGTAACGGTTCGTCACAATCTTTCATCTTCAAGTATATGACATCTTCGTCAGGAAAGTCAAACTTGAGAGATTGATATTCATTAATTGGTTGATGCGCCAAATGATCGGCGAGAATGCTTCCTTTGACTGCTTTTTGAGCACGGTACTCAATGTCATATTCGGATAACAGCATTTGCCATCGGGCAATCCTTCCTGTTAAGGCAGGCTTTTCAAAGACATACTTGATCGGATCCATTTTGGAGATTAACCAAGTAGTATTGTTGATCATGTACTGGCGGAGACGTTTCAAAGCCCAAGCCAAAGCACAACATGTTTTTTCGAGCATGGAGTAACGAGACTCACAATCTGTGAATTTCTTACTCAGGTAATAGATGGCATGCTCCTTCTTACCGGTTTCATCTTGTTGTCCAAGCATACAACCCATGGATTCTTCCAACACGGTAAGGTACATGATTAGTGGTCTTCCTTCAACTGGAGGAATCAATATTGGTGGTTCTAACAGGTACTCTTTGATACTGTCAAACGCTTTCTGGCAATCTTCAGTCCATACAACCCCTTGATCTTTGCGGAGAAGCTTGAAAATTGGCCCACAAGTAGCATTCATTTAAGAGATAAACCTGGAGATATAGTTCAATCGTCCGAGAAATCCTCTTACTTGCTTTTCAGTTTTTGGTGCAGGCATCTCTTGAATAGCTCTGACTTTGTCGGGATCTACTTCGATACCTCTTTGGCTGACAACGAAACCCAAGAGTTTTCCAGATCTAACCCCAAAAGTACATTTGTTAGGATTCAAGCGAAGCTGATATTTCCTTAGTCGTTGAAATAACTTCAAAAGGTATTGAATATGTTCTTCTTCTGTGCTGGACTTGGCTATCATGTCGTCCACATAAACTTCAATTTCTTTATGCATCATGTCATGAAAGAGAGTAGTCATTGCCCTTTGGTAAGTTGTGCCTGCATTCTTCAATCCAAACGGCATCACTTTGTAGCAAAAGGTACCCCATGGGGTGATGAAAGATGTCTTCTCCATGTCTTCAGGAGCCATCTTGATCTGATTATAACCGGAGAACCCGTCCATGAAGGAAAAGACGTTGAATTTAGCGGTGTTATCAACCAGCATGTCAATATGTGGTAATAGAAAGTCATCTTTTGGACTGGCTTTGTTCAAGTCACGGTAGTCAACACACATTCTGACTTTACCATCTTTCTTCGGAACTGGCACTATGTTGGCCAACCATTGAGGATACTCAGAGGTGACTAGAAAACCTGCGTCGAGCTGCTTTTGAACTTCTGTTTTGATCTTGTTAGCCATATCAGGGTGAGTCCTTCGCAATTTCTGCTTAACTAGCGGACATTCTGGCTTCAATGGCAAGTAATGCTGAACAATATTGGTATCCAACCCTGGCATGTCTTGGTAGGACCAGGCAAACATGTAACACCCTGTTAATTCTTGTTATTAATTTAATTATTTTTTCTTTAATTAAATTATAAGAATTAATAATTTTTGGGAGTTATGTGGAAAATGATGAAATATGGTGTTGGGCTGAGTGTGATAGTTAGTAGAAGGGGGGGTGTTAACTAAGCAAGCCCATTAAGAATATTTTATTTTATTTTTTCATAAAATAAAGGGAAATTGGGGAAAGAGAAGCAGAAGCAGAAGAAGCAGATTTTGGAACTGAAGAACACGTGAAAGTGAGAAGAGCCAAAGGGGGAGAAGAACTTCGAAGATCCAACTCTGAGGTAAGGGGGGATTCTTCGGGTTAGTAATCCTTATGCGATTGTAGGTAGTATAATTGATTAGGATTATCGTTTAGTTCAATCGTACGTGTCGGGTTGGGAATTTTGTTAGGTTTTGATAATCTTGTATGAATTGACATGATTCTGTTGATACTTGTGATATATGATGTTAATCCATGTCAATAACTTGTTTGAAATGTGTAATTGTGTGAAAATCAATGATAATTGTGGGTATGTTCGTATGTACCTGAAATTGGGGAAAATGGGATAGGGTAAAAGCTGTCAAAATGGTGATTTTTGCTGTGCAGGTACGTAGGAACCGGTTCCCATGTGGGACGAACCGGTTCCCCCTTATAAAAAACAGAGCGTGTGAATTCTGGGTAGCTGGGAACCGGTTCCCATGTAGGGACAACCCGGTTCCCCATAGTAAAAATCAGAGGCGTGTTTTGGGAAGCTGCCAGGAACCGGTTCCCATGTAGGGACAACCCGGGTTCTGCAGCATTTTTCTAAAAATGTTTTATTTTCAAAAACCCATAACTTTTGATCCGAGTATCCGATTTATGTGCCATTTTGGGCGTTGCGAAGCTAATGAGATGCTTTATCTGATGAAGTAATAATATGGGCAGTGGCCGACTTATTTATTTATTCGATTAAATTATTGTTGAATTGGATTAAGGTGGCAATTAACATATTTGTGATGTGTATGTTATTGTGATGATGTGTTGTATGGTGTGAATGATTGAATGATGCTTATACATGTACATACTTGTTATGATGTTATTGGTAAGAGGTGATAAGCGATGTTAAGCATCGGAATGATGATGATGTATGATGATGTAAGTATGTGTCATGTGTGCATTATTCATAAATCATTTGCATTGGAAGGCTAATTCCCATTGTGCGGAGATTAGCGGGAAGTCATCGTGTGCCCATGTGGGGTGTGAGCGATGAGGCAGTAGTCGTGTGCCCATGTGGGGTGTGAGCGACTAGAGGGCAGTATCAAAGAGAGAAGTCCTGTGATATGATTCACGAATTTTGGTACCACATGCATGAGTGTCAGTCCATTCATTGCATTATAACATGATATAATTGGATGATTGTGTGGTGTGATAAATGATGTTTATACACTGATGCTTGCTTGTTATAATAATTCCGATTATATGTATGTTGAATGGATGATAGTGGCTATGAGATTTTATTGCTTATGATTGTATAATGGTTATTAATTCGAATGAAACTCACCCTTACTTTGATGATTTCAGATTAAGGATGTAGCGGCGTCTTGATTGGGTGAAGATAGCTTGTAGGCTAGCCCGTAGTTCGTGTCGAGTCATGCTCTGATTGTAACACTGGGATCGATTAGTCTTAGCGTTACTTGTTATACTTTGTTGCCAGTTTGGCTATGGTTTATGTATTGAGTATTTTGTGTGGAGTTGTTTCCTAATACTGTTGAATTAAGTTCCGCTGTGCTAAACACATGTTTGATATTGGTTAATTTTTAATAAAGCATGACAATCGACTTGATGTTTTATTTATTTAAGAATTGTAGCATCCTTGATGTGTTATTACTCTGATAACATTATATTTTCCGCGGGGTTTAGAAGGGTGTTACAATAGTGGTATCAGAGCATAGTCGGTCGTTAGAGTCAGAGTCTTAGTGTCAGTGTTCCCTTGTATGCGACTAGTGTAAGGTAAACACTGTCGATACTTTTATTCTGATGAGATTGTTTTGTGATTTAGCAGAACAATGGCTGGAAGAGGTGGAAGGAACGATGATGCTATCGCAGAGGCTCTAGGCATGATTGCTGGTGTATTGGGAGGGAATGCTAATGGAGCTGCGATTGGTGCTGACAGGCAGTTGAACAGCTTTCAGAGGAACAATCCTCCACTGTTCAAAGGCACTCATGACCCTGATGGTGCTCAGAAATGGTTGAAAGAGATCGAGAGGATCTTCCGAGTAATTGATTGTGCAGAAAATCTGAAGGTGAGGTACGGTACTCACATGCTATCAGAAGAAGCTGATGACTGGTGGGTTACTACTAAGACCGAATTGGATTCAGATGGGATTGCGATTACTTGGGCCATATTCAAGAGAGAATTTCTGAGGAACTATTTTCCTGAAGATGTTCGGGGACGGAAAGAAATTGAGTTCTTGGAGCTGACACAGGGTAGTATGACAGTGCCTGAATATGCTTCCAAGTTTGTGGAATTAGCTAAGTACTACACGCCCTACACCAACGATGCAGCTGGGGAATTCTCTAAGTGTATCAAGTTTGAGAATGGTCTTCGCGATGAGATCAAGCAGGGTATCAGGTATCAAAGGATTCGCCGATTTGCTGATTTAGTGGACTGTAGCAGAATCTTTGAGGAAGACAGTCTTAAGCTGAAATCATCTCACTCTCGCGAGTTAGTTGATAAGAAGGGTAAGAAGCCTATGGACAGAGGTACACCATATGGTAGGGGAAACCCAAGAGCTGGTAATTGGAAAAGGCCTATTGGGGGAGATTCTGGTGCTCCCGTTAGGCGCTTCAACTGTGGTGAAACAGGACACAAGAGGAATGAGTGCAAGAAAGAAGAGAAGAAGTGCTTCAAGTGTAACAGAATGGGTCATATTGCTGCTGACTGCAAAATGAGAACAGTAACTTGTTATAACTGTGGCGAAGAGGGTCATATCAGTCCGCAGTGCACCAAGCCAAAGAAGGACCAAGCTGGAGGGAAAGTCTTTGCCTTGTCTGGATCAGAAACTACTCCGGAGGATAGACTGATTAAAGGTACGTGTTTCATACATAACACACCTTTAATTGCGATTATTGATACTGGTGCGACTCACTCGTTTATTTCATTGGATTGTGCTAAGAGGCTAAATTTAGAGATATCACAGATTGGTGGAAGTATGGTTATTGATACTCCTGCGTCGGGTTCAGTGACCACTTCATCTGCATGTTTGAACTGTCCTGTTGATATATTTGGTAGGAAGTTCGGAATGGACTTAGTGTGCCTTCCACTCAAACAACTTGAGGTTATTTTGGGGATGAACTGGTTGCAATTTAACCGAGTTCATATCAACTGTTTTACGAAGACGGTCATCTTTCCTGAAGAAGTTAATGTCGATGAGTTGGCAATGACTGCAAGACAAGTGGGTGAAGCAATTCAAGACGGGGCAGCCGTGTTTATGCTTTTTGCATCGATGGAAGTGAAAGGAAGAGTAGTGAGTAATGAACTACCAGTGGTACGAGAATTTCCAGAAGTTTTTCCAGAAGATGTTAGAGAGCTACCACCTGAAAGGGAAGTAGAGTTTGCCATTGAGTTAGTTCCTGGAACCAGTCCTATATCGATGGCACCTTATAGAATGTCAGCATCTGAATTGACCGAATTGAAGAGTCAAATAGAAGAATTGTTGGAGAAGGAGTTCATTCATCCGAGTGTGTCACCGTGGGGTGCACCGGTGTTATTGGTAAAGAAGAAGGAAGGATCTATGAGGTTGTGTGTAGACTACAGACAACTGAATAAAGTTACTATCAAGAATCGGTATCCATTGCCGAGGATTGATGATTTGATGGATCAGTTGGTCGGAGCTAGTATATTCAGTAAAATTGATTTAAGGTCTGGGTATCATCAGATTCGTGTGAAGGCGGATGATATTCAGAAAACTGCGTTCAGAACGAGGTATGGTCATTATGAATACACTGTGATGCCGTTTGGAGTTACTAACGCTCCTGGTGTTTTCATGGAATATATGAATAGAATTTTTCATCCTTACCTTGATAAGTTCGTCGTGGTGTTCATTGACGACATTCTGATATATTCCAAAAGTGAAGAAGAACATGCAGAGCATCTCAGGATTGTGCTGGGAGTGTTGAAAGAGAAGAAGCTTTATGCCAAACTATCGAAATGTGAGTTCTGGTTAAGTGAAGTGAGTTTCCTGGGTCATGTAATTTCCAAGAACGGTATTGCCGTAGATCCAGCAAAGGTAGAAGCTGTGTCTCAGTGGGAAGCTCCGAAGTCCGTGACTGAAATTCGTAGCTTTCTGGGTCTTGCAGGTTATTATCGGAAGTTCATAGAAGGATTTTCAAAGTTAGCTCTACCATTGACGAAGTTGACTAGGAAGGGTCAGGCATTCGTTTGGGACTCGGAATGCGAAGAAGGATTCCAAGAATTAAAGAAGAGGCTGACTAGTGCTCCTATTTTAATTTTGCCGAAATCGACAGAATCTTTTGTTGTGTATTGTGATGCTTCACTGATGGGGCTTGGAGGTGTACTAATACAGAATCAGCAGGTAGTTGCTTATGCGTCGAGACAACTTAAAGTACATGAGAAGAATTACCCGACTCATGACTTGGAGTTGGCAGCAGTGGTGTTTGTGTTGAAATTATGGAGACATTATCTTTATGGTTCACGATTCGAGGTGTTTAGTGATCATAAGAGTTTGAAGTACTTATTCAATCAGAAGGAGCTTAATATGAGACAGAGGAGGTGGTTAGAATTCCTTAAAGATTATGATTTTGAGCTGAATTACCATCCAGGTAAGGAGAATGTTGTTGCTGACGCTTTGAGTAGGAAGTCCTTGCATATGTCAATGTTGATGGCGCGAGAACTAGATTTGATTGAGCAATTCCGGGATTTAAGTTTGGTATGTGAAGGCACTTCGAATAGTATCAAGTTAGGTATGTTAAAGCTGACTAGTGGAATTCTTGATGAGATCAGAGAAAAGCAGAAAGATGATGTGGGACTAGTTGACAAATTGACTTTGATTAACCAAGGAAAAGGAGGTGAGTTCAGAATTGACGAGAATGGCATAATGAGATTTGGCGACCGTGTTTGTGTTCCTGACGTTACTGAACTAAAGAAGAGTATCTTGGAAGAAGGACATCGTAGTGGATTGAGTATTCACCCTGGTGCTACTAAGATGTACCATGATTTGAAGAAGTTATTCTGGTGGCCGGGAATGAAAAAGGAAATAGCTGAATTTGTTTATTCTTGTTTGACTTGTCAGAAGTCAAAGATCGAACATCAGAAGCCGTATGGGACTATGAAGCCTTTATTTATTCCTGAATGGAAGTGGGATAGCATATGCATGGACTTTGTGTCTGGATTGCCAAGAACAGCTAAGAATTATGAAGCCATTTGGGTTATTGTGGATCGACTGACGAAGTCTGCTCATTTCATACCGATGAGGATGGATTATTTGATGGAAAGGTTGGCACAGTTGTACATTGAGAAAATAGTAAGTTTGCATGGTATTCCTTCGAGTATCGTGTCAGATAGAGATCCAAGATTTACATCCAGATTTTGGGAAGGGTTACAGAAGGCCTTGGGTACTAAATTGAGGTTGAGTTCTGCTTATCATCCACAGACTGATGGTCAAACTGAAAGGACGATTCAATCATTGGAAGACCTATTGCGTGCTTGTGTATTGGAAAAGGGTGGAGCATGGGATAGTTATTTGCCGTTGATTGAATTTACTTACAACAACAGCTACCATTCGAGTATTGGTATGGCTCCATTTGAAGCTCTGTATGGTAGGAGGTGTAGGACACCACTGTGTTGGTACGAATCTGGTGAAGGTGCAGTGATTGGACCAGAAATTGTTCAAGAGACGACGGAAAAGATTAAGATGATTCAAGAGAAGATGAAGGCTTCTCAAAGTCGTCAGAAGAGCTATCATGACAAGAGGAGAAGAACACTTGAATTTCAAGAGGGAGATCATGTGTTTCTGAGAGTAACACCTACGACGGGTGTTGGTCGAGCATTAAAGTCAAAGAAGTTGAAGCCGCGTTTTATAGGTCCGTTTCAGATTACGGAGAGAGTAGGAGAGGTGGCTTATCGTATTGCTTTACCAACAACACTTGCAAACCTACATGACGTATTCCATATATCTCAATTGAGGAAATATATTGTGGATCCGTCTCATGTAATCCAAGTGGATGATGTGCAAGTGAGAGATAATATGACGGTTGAGGCGTTGCCTATGAGGATTGAAGATCGGAAGATAAAGCAACTACGTGGTAAAGAGATAGCTTTGGTCCGAGTAGCTTGGGGAGGAGCTGCAGGTGGAAATGTTACGTGGGAACTGGAGAGTCATATGAAGGACTCCTATCCCGAACTCTTCGTTTGAGGTATGTTTTCGAGGACGAAAACTCTTTTAGTGGGGGAGAGTTGTAACACCCTGTTAATTCTTGTTATTAATTTAATTATTTTTTCTTTAATTAAATTATAAGAATTAATAATTTTTGGGAATTATGTGGAAAATGATGAAATATGGTGTTGGGCTGAGTGTGATAGTTAGTAGAAGGGGGGGTGTTAACTAAGCAAGCCCATTAAGAATATTTCATTTTATTTTTTCATAAAATAAAGGGAAATTGGGGAAAGAGAAGCAGAAGCAGAAGAAGCAGATTTTGGAACTGAAGAACACGTGAAAGTGAGAAGAGCCAAAGGGGGAGAAGAACTTCGAAGATCCAACTCTGAGGTAAGGGGGGATTCTTCGGGTTAGTAATCCTTATGCGATTGTAGGTAGTATGATTGATTAGGATTATCGTTTAGTTCAATCGTACGTGTCGGGTTGGGAATTTTGTTAGGTTTTGATAATCTTGTATGAATTGACATGATTCTGTTGATACTTGTGATATATGATGTTAATCCATGTCAATAACTTGTTTGAAATGTGTAATTGTGTGAAAATCAATGATAATTGTGGGTATGTTCGTATGTACCTGAAATTGGGGAAAATGGGATAGGGTAAAAGCTGTCAAAATGGTGATTTTTGCTGTGCAGGTACGTAGGAACCGGTTCCCATGTGGGACGAACCGGTTCCCCCTTATAAAAAACAGAGCGTGTGAATTCTGGGTAGCTGGGAACCGGTTCCCATGTAGGGACAACCCGGTTCCCCATAGTAAAAATCAGAGGCGTGTTTTGGGAAGCTGCCAGGAACCGGTTCCCATGTAGGGACAACCCGGGTTCTGCAGCATTTTTCTAAAAATGTTTTATTTTCAAAAACCCATAACTTTTGATCCGAGTATCCGATTTATGTGCCGTTTTGGGCGTTGCGAAGCTAATGAGATGCTTTATCTGATGAAGTAATAATATGGGCAGTGGCCGACTTATTTATTTATTCGATTAAATTATTGTTGAATTGGATTAAGGTGGCAATTAACATATTTGTGATGTGTATGTTATTGTGATGATGTGTTGTATGGTGTGAATGATTGAATGATGCTTATACATGTATATACTTGTTATGATGTTATTGGTAAGAGGTGATAAGCGATGTTAAGCATCGGAATGATGATGATGTATGATTATGTAAGTATGTGTCATGTGTGCATTATTCATAAATCATTTGCATTGGAAGGCTAATTCCCATTGTGCGGAGATTAGCGGGAAGTCATCGTGTGCCCATATGGGGTGTGAGCGATGAGGTAGTAGTCGTGTGCCCATGTGGGGTGTGAGTGACTAGAGGGCAGTATCAAAGAGAGAAGTCCTGTGATATGATTCACGAATTTTGGTACCACATGCATGAGTGTCAGTCCATTCATTGCATTATAACATGATATAATTGGATGATTGTGTGGTGTGATAGATGATGTTTATACACTGATGCTTGCTTGTTATAATAATTCCGATTATATGTATGTTGAATGGATGATAGTGGCTATGAGATTTTATTGCTTATGATTGTATAATGGTTATTAATTCGAATGAAACTCACCCTTACTTTGATGATTTCAGATTAAGGATGTAGCGGCGTCTTGATTGGGTGAAGATAGCTTGTAGGCTAACCCGTAGTTCGTGTCGAGTCATGCTCTGATTGTAACACTGGGATCGATTAGTCTTAGCGTTACTTGTTATACTTTGTTGCCAGTTTGGCTATGGTTTATGTATTGAGTATTTTGTGTGGAGTTGTTTCCTAATACTGTTGAATTAAGTTCCGCTGTGCTAAACACATGTTTGATATTGGTTAATTTTTAATAAAGCATGACAATCGACTTGATGTTTTATTTATTTAGGAATTGTAGCATCCTTGATGTGTTATTACTCTGATAACATTATATTTTCCGCGGGGGTTTAGAAGGGTGTTACAAAACACGTCAACATATTCTTTGAGAAGGTCTGTCAACTTACTCTTGATATCAGCATCAAGCAGCGATCCAATGGTCACTTCTTTTTTGTCTTCTTCAGAACCCAAGTTGATCTTTTCTAAAGGCTCTTTGTGAGGCAGAATGGTTTCCTCGTGCTTA
The DNA here is from genome assembly GCF_029867415.1 of Vicia villosa. NCBI lineage: Eukaryota > Viridiplantae > Streptophyta > Magnoliopsida > Fabales > Fabaceae > Vicia > Vicia villosa. Next base: position 348,306 of record NW_026705713.1, on the reverse strand, counting down.
AGTAATCGGGAGATCTCGTTCGGGATCTCCTCTTCTTCCTCTTCTTCGGCTTCGAACACAGGAAACTCAAAGTTGGGAGAGGGCATAGGGTTATTGCATTCAATGGGTTTATCAATAGTAAATCTGCACATATGATTTATATTTGTTTTAGAAAATTAATGAATGCAAGAGTGTATGCATATTTTTTTGAAAAGTTTTTTTTTGGTTTTTTAGGATTACCATTTCCAGAAAAAAGCAAAAATAAAACATATAATGTAGGGAATTCAAAATGACGCTTTATTTATGATTCATTTTTGAAACAAAGCCCTAAACACAAACTCATTTGTCTTGGGAAGGACAAAGAGGGAAACTTTTAAAACAAAGCCCTATACACAAAGTTATTTGGGCAGAACATTTAAAAGCAAAGCCCTATAAAACATCTCTCTGCTTTGGGCCAGGCAGGAGGTCAAAATAACAGCGAGGTGATTACTTTGAGCGGCGAACAACATTCGGAACGTCGACAGCTTTCCAGTAGCAACGAAATCCTCTGTGTATTATGTATTCAGGAAAATTCTCCTCAGAATTATCTTCAGTATTGACATTGACCGCTGGTCGAGCAGGATTTGAAGGTCCTGGTTTGCCACCCTTGTTCTTTGTAGAGTTGAAACGGTCTTCTTCTACTTCTTGAAGAGCATAAGATGAGTCACAATCTTCAGAATTTTTAGGATGTATTTCCCAGTCTTCAGGATGAAGAGACTCATTGTCAGAGAAACTTTCTGAGTCAACTGCGGGGCCATCTTCCCCTTCATCTTCAAAAATGGCATTTACGTGATAATAACCATCATCAGGATTATAAATCTTGGTAGATGCGTTGAAGCCGAAATCTTCAGTAATTTCAGGCTGCTGAGAAAATTGGCAGGGCTGATAAGCCTCTTCTGGTTGACTATTATATTTAAAGGGATCTCCCCATCCAGTTGGTTGGATGTCTTCAATCGTAATCTTTGAACTTTCAGGTGCAGTATATTTCACCATATAATCAAATTTTCCACTTGGTTGTCCCAAGGTGTCCCAGATCTCCGCAGGAATAGGCAGAATTTCTTTAGCACTTGTTTTCTCTGAAGGAGGATATGGTTCTTCCTGAGATATGTATCCCGAGTCATTGAGATAACATTTCCATTCTTCTTCATCATCGGAGAGACCTTCTTCGATGCATTCTTCGATAAGGACATTAACCTCTTGAGGAATGTGGTTAAGGAACCCTCCACTATGGAACGTTTCTTTGATCGGACGAAGGGTTTCATCCTTCTTGGTGCAGTTTGAGAACGTTGGTGAACATCCGAGTCCTGCTCTAGTTTCATTCTTGGTCGGGATCACAACCTGCCCCCAGCCGGTGGTAGTTCCATCTTTCACTACCTTTACTGCCTCTTTGTAAGAAGAGATCGATGCTTTCTTTTTGGAAGATTCGTCTTCTAAAGAGAAACCTTGGAACTGAGTTCCTTCCACATCATCAGCACCAATGAAAGAGAAATTGGATAAATGACTCACCATTAAGGCTTGTTCCCCACTTATCGTTACCAATTTTCCATTTGTTACAAATTTTAACTTTTGATGGAGCGTAGAAGTTACTGCCCCTGCTTCGTGGATCCATGGTCGTCCCAACAAACAGCTATAAGCAGCTTGAATGTCCATTACCTAGAAGGTGATTTGAAATGTATGTGGACCGATTGTCATGGGAAGGTTGACTTCGCCGATAACTGATTTTCGCGATCCATCAAATGCTTTGACAACTACACCACTGAACTTCATAGGCATTCCTTGGTAAGACAAACGAGCAAGGGTCGTCTTTGGCATAACATTCAAGGAAGATCCGGTGTCTACCAACACATTGGACAAAGAGTCTGACTGACAGTTCATAGAAATGTGCAAAGCAAGATTGTGATTTCTGCCCTCCTCGGGAAGTTCTTCATCACAGAAGCTTAAATTGTTGCAAGCTGTTATGTTGGCTATTATCCCATCAAAGTGGTCAACAGTCACATCATGATCTACAAAAGCTTGATCTAAGACTCTCATCAGGGCTTCCCTGTGGGCTTTAGAATTTAAAAGCAATGAAAGTATTGAGATTTTTGAAGGAGTCTGCATAAGTTGATCCACAATCTTGTATTCACTTCTTTTGATAAGCTTCAAAATTTCGTCAAAGTCAGGATTGACATTGGTTCCACTGGATTGACCAACATCAGTGTTTGTATTACTGACAGGAGTTTCCTCGGAATTTCCCACTGGTGTATTGATAGGATTTTGTCCGGTAGCAGGAGCAACAGGCTGCTTCGGAGGTAGTGGAGTATACACACGTCCACTTCTTGTTACGCGACTCACATCGGCGATATTCACGACAGATGAAAGAGTAGGTAAAGTAACTTCTTGTCCATTCTTTATCATTGTAGCATTGTAGTTGTATGGAACTGCCTTGTCAGAGTCATAAGGAACAGGTCCAGGTAGACAAATGATCAAAGGAGCAATAGGAACCCTTGGCTTGTTGTAAGTAACTTCTATGCGCTCAGGCATGTTGAAATGAGGAACGATGACGTTAACTTTAGGAATTTCCGAGTTGATATCTGAGACTAAAAGCTCATGCGGATAACATCCTATCATGTTAACTTCATCTTCATTCCTATTTCTGTAGATCTGAATAGTACCATTATCTAGCAAGACTTGAAGATCTCTTCTCACAATAGAACATCCATGAGGATCTACACAACATATGCTACAGGAACCGTAGTGATGCTGGCGAAAATTCTGCCCTCGACAGAGAGTGGCGTGCATTTGTACCAAATCTGCTCTTGAGAAGTTGATATTATAGACTCGATATGGACCAGGACAGCCATACACCATGTTTACAACATGCCCTCCATGATTGGGCAGCGGATTTGCTTGCACATTTGGGTTCAAATTTCTAAAAGAGAGGAGATTAGATCTAACCAACCTCTGAACTTCATATTTCAAAGCTATGCAATGCTCAAGATCATGGCCAGGTGCTCCTTGATGATAAGGGCATGAGACCTCAGCTTTGTACCACCATGGTAGATTCTCAGGTACTGGTGGTGGTGCTTTAGTTTGAACAAGACCTCTTTCAATCAAAGCAGGGTACAATTCTGTGTAGGTCATTGGAATCGGATCAAACTGTGGAGCTCTTTGTACACGATTCTGATTGTTGTTAAATTGTTGAGCCTGTTGTCGAGGCTGTTGTTGTTGAAACTGCGGGGTAAATCCCGGATTTGGTGATGTGTTAACGGCTGGCGCGATAGCAGTAACCTGTTGTCGACGATTGACGTTTCCTCTTGGCCTCCCTTGGGATACCATGTCAACACTTTGTTCTTTCTTCTTTTGGAAACCACTTCCGAACTTTTTGGTTCCGCTTGAAGATCCACCTTCTTTAGTTAGACGTTCCGTTACGACTCCTTCTTCTAGACGCATTCCCATGTTTACCATTTCGGTGAAATCACTTGGAGCACTAGCAATCATGCGTTCATAATAAAACGGACTGAGAGTATTCAAGAAGATCTTTGTCATCTCTTTCTCTTTTAATGGTGGATTAATTTGAGCAACAGTTTCTCTCCATCGTTGGGCATACTCTTTGAAAGCTTCATGGTCTTTCTGAGCCATGGATCGGAGCTGATCTCTGTCTGGAGCCATATCCGAGTTGTATTTGTATTTTCGGACAAAGGCCTCACCTAGGTCGTTGAAAGTCCGAATGTTGGTGCTATCCAAACCTGTGTACCACTTGAGTGCGGCACCAGTCAAACTATCTTGAAAGTAATGGATGAGCAACTGATGATTATCTGCATAAGTAGACATCTTTCGGGCATACATCACGAGATGGCTTTGTGGACAAGAACTACCTTTGTACTTCTCAAAGTCAGGGACCTTGAATTTAGCTGGTATTTGTACACTGGGAACTAAACATAGCTCCTGGGAATTCTTTCCAAACAAATCTTTCCCACAAATAGCCTTGACTTCCAGTTGAATCTTGTTGAACTGTTCTTGGAGATCTTCCACAAGATTATGCTGATTTGTGCTATCACCTTGATCATGATAAATCTCATTGCCATCATAAGGAACAGTGTGAACCATAGGGGTCGGAACTGTCATAGTGGGTTGAGAAAGTGCCATAGTGATTTGGGAAAAAGTTACCCCTGAATGTGGAATAAACGCCGAACCTTGTGTGGCAGGTGCTTCAGTTGTGGTTGTTTGAACCCCAGAGAAATTATGGCGAAAACCTGCACCAAAGCTGAAAGGCGTGCCCCAACCTTCTAGCATGGAGAAAGATGGAATACTGAATGCAACTGTAGAAACTGGAGTAGTGACTTCAGATGTTACCGTTGCTTGACTGTTGGGTGGCGGCTGCTAATTCTGTGCGGCCATTAAGGAGTCAACCAGAGTAGTGAGACTTTCCAACTTTTCCTGAAGGGTGGTCACTGTACCACGAAGCTCAATATTCTCTTGTTCAGAGTGTTCCATTATTCTTCTTCTGCTTGAACGAGTATTGTATCTATGATCTGATTGCGAGCGCGGTCGAGAAACTTTGAGACGCGACAACTTGACGATCTAATGGAGAAAGATCCAAAAGATGAGACTCTATACAACAGACTCGATATGCAGAACGATGTATGCAAAAAGAAATTTATGATTTTTCCAATTATTTTAAAGATTATTTTCTTGCAAACATTTGAACACAAATTATTCTTTTATTGAAATAATGGGAAATGTTACAACATTGGAGCGTAGCTCCTTACAGAAGCAAATGATAAAATAAAAAGCTAAACAATCCTAAGCATCCTCATCAGACGAAGAACCAAATGCGTTATGCAGCTTGAGCTTCATGATTTCTTTCCCATAGTGAGCTTTCAATTCGGCCTTTTCGGTCCTCAGCTTGTCAACAATATTCTTCCCGTCGTCAGGCATCGGAGCGTTGCTTGTTGAACCTTCAAGATTTCTCTTGCTTTCTTTGATGTACCTCTTGATTGCAGCATCTTTCTGACGGATCTTCTCATCTTTACTCATGAGCTAACCATCTTGATAATAAAGAGTTTCTTCGTGATCTTTCACTCTTTTCTTCAACTTTCTATTTTCCTCATCAGTTTTACGAAACTTTTCTTCCCAAACGTCTTTTTCTAACCTCATTTTGGCTAAAATCTCTTGGTATTCTTCCGTAGTGTCAATGGGAATGTTGGGTAGTTGAGACACCGCAGGGAACATGGGTTTTTCATAATCATAAGGCATTTGAAACTCCTTTGCTCTTTTCTTTACCCAACAGGTATAGGCGTTTGTAGCAATGCAGTTTCTTTCCCCACCTTTTTCTTTTCTTCGGACGTCATACCAAGCTTTTACCATTCTTGTCTTCAACCTTTGAGGATCCTCCCCTTCTCGGTAAAAGTAGCATTCCACTGCGAGACCAATGGGTTTAGCTGAATTTGCATACCCGAGTTGTCGTCGGGCCAAGACCGGATTGTAGTTAATTCCTCCTTGTGTGCCAATGAGAGGTACATTGGCGAACTCTCCACAACTATCAATGGTTTCTGTACCACAGTGAGCCAAGGTATACCAATGGATATCATTATTAGTAAGGGACATAAGTCTTTGAGGCCAACGCAAACCTTCTCGGTTTTCCGTGAAAGTAGGGGACTTAGGTAAGTGTGAAACAATCCATTTGTACAAAAGAGGTGCACAACATACAATGATTTCACCTTCTTGGCGATTCCTGTGATGAATAGAGAAATACGTGTCACCAAGCAAAGTCGGAACAGGATTTCCAATCAGAAAGATCTTTATGGCGTTGATATCAACAAAGTCGTTGACGTTGGGAAACAGAACCAACCCATAGATGAGCAAGGCTAGTACAACTTCAAAAGCTATCATGCTACCAGTTTCGATGAAATCAAAGGCTTTCTTTATTAGAAACTGCGAAGTTAAACCCGGAAGGTTTCCTTTGGTAGTCCAATTACTCTCTACTTCAGATTTCTTCAAGTGAATACTTGCTGCAATGACTGGTGATTTAGGAATGGCTTCCAAACCATTGAAAGGTATTTTGTCAGACACAGGAATACCCAAAAGATTGGCATATTCTTCCAAGGTTGGTACCAACTGATAGTCTGGAAAGGTGAAACACCGGTAGACGGGATCATAGAACTGAACTAGAGTTTTGAGAAGTCCTTCATCAATATGAGTGTTCAAGATAGGCAAAAGCTTTCCATGGCTTTTCCTAAAATCAGAAGGATCTTGTACAGAAGATGCTAACTCTTTCAGTCTTTCCACATTAGGCATTTTGAAATCATACTTTTTGGTATGCCTTTTTACCCCTTCCATAACTTAATCCTATAATGTTTGCAAAGGAAATTCTCTAAAATTTTTGGAAAAATCATGCTTTTATGGGAAAAGATGGATTTTTAATGAATGTATGAATGCATGGATGCATGAATGCCACATATACAAACATGGTAAGGCAAACACGGTGATGAAAACATGGTAACGCAAACATGGTACTACAAACATGGTAATTCAAAACATAGTACACATAGGTTCAAAGGTCCAGCGTCACGAGCATGAGGTCAGAGAACCAAACATGGGATAGTACTAGGGGTTAATCACCTGCACAACATGTTCTATTGATACGTCAGAGTCTACATTTTTCTTTCGGATATTACCGGCTTGCACAACTGAACTTGTGAGCCAGCAATATTCTCAAGAAAAACTCGTCTGAGTGTGGTTCTCCGCATGACAACTATTCCAAGTCTACACCTGAATAGTTTCTGCACCACAACCTAATAAGGCCAGGATGGGTTATGGGTTCTACATCCAACTCAGCTTCTACAGTTCAATGAAAGCAATAATGTCTTCGCAACTAACTTGCTAAACATATACTACAAACAAGGAACCTCCACTGAGCGGAAGGATTCTCATGCTGATTTTTTAAGGACTGACTCCTTGTATGCCATACATGACTATACCCTCCACCTAATTCTTATGTGTACTTAATCCAGGTTAGGATTTGTCCATAATGTATCACTTGTAACAGAACCAAACATGTAACAAAAATGAAATAACAAACACAAAAATTAAAATTAACCCTTTCTTTGGAAACAATAAGAAGAATATCCCCAGTGAAGTCGCCATTTTTCTGTCGCGGGGAAAAATCGTATCTTTTTTCGGGATGAGACACCTGATGCCTTCTTTGGGCTCGAGTGCTCAAAAAATGATTTTTCTTTTGTTTCGACCAAACTTTTTATTGTTTCCAAAGTAGGAAAAGGAAAAAAGCTGCAATAACCTTAAAAGTGGGGGAGAGATCTTGGGTAAGAGGGTTGGTTATACGAAGGGAAGGTATTAGCACCCAACGTATCTATAGTACTCTATAGGCTTTTTTTGTTGTGTTTGTTTCATTCTATGTTATGGCGGAGGTTCTGTTGTGAGATAGGTGGGACCTAGGGTGTTTGTTTGATTATGCTCGCAAAGATCATCGCGATCCTCTGCATACATATCCCTTAGAGGGAATCAGAGCATCTGTAGCTCGGGGTCTACGGGTGCTAAGGTTTGAGTGGTTTGAGGGAGAAGTTTTTCTCGCCAAGGATACGACCTTGTGCCTACGTATTCTCAAAGGGATGTTGAGAAAGTCAGAGCAATCGTAGTTCCCACTTATGCTAGTGGAAGCAAAGGATAAGAGACAAATGTCATCTTAATGTTCGATGTATCTAATCTATATCATCACATACATCTGTTTGATTTTTGTTTGAAAATCTTTTCATTATAAGCCCTGGGCCATGCCACTTATGGTGCTTAGAATGATAAAGATGCTTTTTAGCCAGCCTTGTGGAAAAAACTTTCAATGAAGTCAGCCTTGTGACAAAAAGTTTTGATTAATCAGCCAGCCTTGTGGCAAAAGTTTCAATGAAGTCAGCCTTGTGACAAAAACTTTGATTAATCAGCCAGTATGGTGGCAAAAAGGTTTGATTGATTAGCCAGCCTTGTGGCAAAAAAGTTTGATTAATTGATTAATTGATTGTGATTATATAGAAGAGATACTCCTATCATAGAGATGATAAATGTCTAATCTCCTAGGGTATTTGATTTGGATATTGGGGATGCTTATAAGAAGCCCGTGGGTCCTTGTACGAAGCCCAAGAGGAGGCTATCCGAGGGTCCTTGCATTGTAAGCCCAAGAGGAGGCTATGGGAGGGACAATCGAGGGTCCCTGCATTGTAAGCCCAAGAGGAGGCTATGGGAGGGTCACTCGTTTGTACAAAGCCCAAGGGGAGGCATGGTATAGTTGGTTTGAGCTCTTAGAGCGATTTCACCGGGAAACCATACTCTATGTCCTAACCTAAACTAGGGAGATTCTTTGCACGAAGCCCAATAGGAGGCTATGGGGAACCTAGTGTTGTACTAAGTTGAACGAGTATAACACAATCACAAACATGAACAAGTACGAGCAAATATGAACAAGTACATGAACAAATATGAACAAGCACATATATATGACAAGGTGTGTGTATACAATGGAGTTTATGAAGGAAATATACCTGTAAGCATGATCCGTTTGTAAACACGGGGGGCTCGGGACTTATACTTGGGGAGAGACCCACTTGAGTTTATTCAAAAGCTATGTAAACAAGTATTTACAAAAGGGCTCGGGACTTATACCTACATGGAGGCCCATGGTATTTTTGGGAAGATTTAAAGAAAACCTTCATTTTTGATTTGTTGTTCGAAGTTAAAAAAACAAATTGAACGAGATATATACAAAAAGGTGTGTGTACAATGAAATACCTAATTTCATGTACAGGAATGGGACTTATACCTATGTGGAGGCCCATGTTTTATTTTATAAAACATGGTTGATTGTTTTATTAACAGACATAAGGTTTCGTCGTTTGAAAAACTGTTTGAAAGTTTTTGTTTTAAAAGAAATTTTCTGTACAAAAAATGGAAAGGGTATGTACAAAAGGGGCTTGGGACTTATACCTACATAGAGGCCCATGGTATTTTTGGGAATCAATTGATCAATCCAAAAAAAGATTTAATCAATAGTTTCTTTTGAAAAGAAAACCAAAAAAAGAAAAGGTTTATCGTTTTGAAAAACTATGATCGTTTGTTTTAAAACGGTTTGAATTTTGACAAAAGTCAACTTAATTAAGATAAAAAAAAATTTAATGCTTAATTAAGACCTAAATAATTAGGGTTTGATCACAAAATATTTACAAGTGATTAAGTTTGAAAAATCAAATGAAAAACAATATTTAAAGTATTTAAAAACACTTAAAAATATGTCATTTTAAACTTAATCAAAAATGTATTAAATAAATATATTTTTGTGATTTTTTTTGATATTCATAAAATACATATATTAAATGAGAAGTGTGTAAAAAATGAATAAAAAATGAGTTAATTTGATTGGTTAAATTAATTGATGAAGTTGTGAAGAAAAATAAGAAAAATAGTGTTAAAAAATTAGGTTTTGTCACCACAAGGACTTGAACCCACGCACTCAAGGTTACCAACCAAAACACTTGCCAATTGGACCACGCGCGTGGTCTGTTTAATGTTTGCAACGAATGAATTATATTTTTGAATCAATTCCTAATTTCAGTTTCAAAATCTGGCGCCAAGAACACAACCCTAACGAATTTGAAAAATCTGAAAACTGAATCATTTTGACCAAGTGAATAGCCTATCTTACTCGTTTTTTCACAAGGAACATGATGGTGATCTTTAATTTCATTTATTTTTGCTCTAAGGTGGTTAATTTTCTGATGAACACGAAGAACCCTAATTCTGAATTTGAACATGAAATCGTGTATGATTGATGAATTGTGAAATTGATTGAGGGCTATTGATCAGTGATAGTGCAGAAACAAGATGGTATGTTCATATTTCATTTATGATGCATGGAGAATAGAGTTTGAAGTTCAAGAGATCTTACCTTAAAAACGACACAACTGAGGATCGAATTCTGCAAATGAGGGATTCCAGATGTTGTTTCTTGATCTGAACACCTTCAGTGGACCTTATGGAACATGTTTGGATGCTTGGCATGAATTGAAAACCTCTGGACTAGTTGGTGATGCTCAATCTGCAGTATGGTTCAAGTGAGGATCAAGCTTAGTGATTTTGATGTTTCAGATCATGGATGATGATTGGGATAGTTCATATATGGTATATGGATGGTGTTTGGATGATTAGCTTGGACAGAATTGGCCTGGATTTGATTTTGGCATGATAAGGCTAGTGTTATGCATATTTGGGAAGTGAGGTAGTGATTCTGAGTTTTTGATGTTTTTGGAAGGTTTCAAAGGTTCAAACAACTTCCATATGGTATTTGGGAAGTGTTAGTAGCATCACTTTACTTAGAACTTCAAAGATTTAGAGGTTGAGAATTTTACCTCTTTTGAAAACCATGAAACTTGCATTCTAAGAAAGGAAGAGAAAACCTATGTTTATGAGGTTTTGGTGTGAGTTTGAAGATGATTTGAACCCCTATTTATAGGCCAAGGATTCTGAACTCAAAGCTCTTGCAAGTTGATCCAAGAATGATGATTTGGCTTAAGAGATAAAATGGAATCTTTCACATTAAATGCAAATGGTTAAAAGTGACTAAACCATGGTTAAATATCAAGCTTCTTATCCTCTTCCATTCTGATCTTCAAATCAGAAAATATCTTCAATTATTGTCTTGATGCATCATTACTTGCATTATTTGGCAAAATGGTTCATAACTTAGTGAAAATGGCTTGAAATTTCAAGTGAAAATGATCACTAAATGCATAATTCAAAACCATAGCTATGCTCCATATTTTTTCATGCTCTTGGACATTTTGGAAAGCTCATATTACACACTTCAAAACCCTAGTTGAAATTTTCTTCAAGACCCTTAAGGAAATGGGTGAAAAAGATCCATGAACTTTGAAGAAAATGAGGTTTTAAGTGAAATTTTCAAAAGATACCAACTTTGAAGCTCCATATCTCTTAAATGGTTGATCTTTTGGAAACAAATTATATGTGACAAAGTTGTTCATTGGGTCAAAATCTACAACTTTCATGTTGGAAGTTTTTTTCAGTTTGTAGGTGAAATTTTGAGTTATTCCCTTCCAAAGTTTGGAAAAAACCATTGAAAAACACTTAGAATTTTTTCTAAGTATAAAAGTCAAACTTTTGACTTTTTGATTCTTGATTGATTTTTTTGATTTTTCTTGATCAAATGACTTCATATATCATATATTGATGATTCAAAACTTCAAAAGTCAAGGTTGACCAAAATTCCCCAAAAGTCAATGGTGATCTTCTACATTTGACTTTTTCAGACGAATCGAGTTTCTGGAGATTTCAAATGAACTAGGCTATCCTTACCAAATGAGTGGTATGAATGGATCATATTGAGGCATTATAGGATATTGAGCCATGGTTTAAGTTGTGGCACCATGTTCTGATTAAAAAGTCAATGGTTCAGGTGAATTAGGTTAAAAACCCTAATTGTCGACCTGATGAAATTGATGACTGTGGACCTTGAATTGAGATGTAATTTCCATTGGATGTTGTCATAGGAATTATTTGAAGATGATTGAAACCTTTGATTGACTTCCTGGGGATTTTTAGGGTTTCCCAAATGTGATCCCTGATTTCAGTCCCTGATAGTTCAAAAACCTAATTCTGATGACTTGAAATTTCACTGTTGATCAATCCTTGTGTAGGAGATGTCTTGAGTCAATAGATTAGGTCAAAATGATGCACTTGGGGACTTGAGATCATTTCCCAAGTCATTAGGTAAAATCCTAATCGGGTTGATTCAGAGCCTTTGAGTTTGTTGAAATGAATCTCTGAGGACCAAATGTTGATTGTTGATGAAGATGGTTCATTTGAGATGAAGGGAGAACAAAACCCTAATTGATTGTTACTTGTACTTATGAGTGATTTCTTGATTTAATCCTGCTGAGTCACAAGTAGCAAACACAAACTATGCAATTTGTTAGAGATGCAAATGATGCATATGCAAATGATATGAGGTGGTATCTTAGGTCAAAAATTGGGGTATGACAGTATTCTCAAAGGGATATTGAGAAAGTCAGAGCAATCGTAGTTCCCACTTATGCTAGTGGAAGCAAAGCATAAGAGACAAATGTCATCTAAATGTTCGATGTATCTAATCTATATCATCACATACATCTGTTTGATTTTGTTTGAAAATCTTTTCATTATAAGCCCTGGGCCATGCCACTTATGGTGCTTAGAATGATAAAGATGCTTTTTAGCCAGCCTTGTGGCAAAAACTTTCAATGAAGTCAGCCTTGTGACAAAAAGTTTTGATTAACCAGCCACCCTTATGGCAAAAGTTTCAATGAAGTCAGCCTTGTGACAAAAACATTGATTAATCAGCCAGTATGGTGGCAAAAAGGTTTGATTGATTAGCCAGCCTTGTGGCAAAAAAAAGTTGATTGATTGATTGATTGTTTGTGATGATATAGAAGAGATACTCCTATCATAGAGATGATAAATGTCTAATCTCCTAGGGTATTTGATTTGAATATTGGGGATGCTTATAAGAAGCCCGTGGGTCCTTGTACGAAGCCCAAGAGGAGGCTATCCGAGGGTCCTATCATTGTAAGCCCAAGAGGAGGCTATGGGAGGGACAATCCAGGGTCCTTGCATTGTATGCCCAAGAGGAGGCTATGGGAGGGACAAGTCGTTTGTACGAAGCCCAAGAGGAGGCATGGTATAGTTGGTTTGAGCTCTTAGAGCGATTTCACCGGGAAACCATACTCAATGTCCTAACCTAAACTAGGGAGATTCTTTGCACGAAGCCCAATAGGAGGCTATGGGGAACCTAGTGTTGTACTAAGTTGAACAAGTGTATATAACACAGTCACAAATATGAACAAGTATGAACAAACATGGACAAACATGAACAAATATGAACAGTTATACATATATATGACAAAGTATGTGTATATAATGGAGTTTATGAAGGAAATATACCTGTAAGCATGATCCATTTGTATACACGGGGGCTCGGGACTTATACTCGGGGAGAGACCCACTTGAGTTTATTCAGAAGTGATGTAAACAAGTATTTACAAGAGGGGCTTGGGACTTATACCTACATGGAGGCCCATGGTATTTTTGGGAAGATTTAAAGAAAAACCTTCATTTTTGATTAGTTATTCAAAATTAAAAATCAAATTGATCGAGGTATGTACAAAAAGGTGAATGTACAATGAAATACCTAATTTCATGTACGGGAATGGGACTTATACCTATGTGGAGGCCCATGTTTTATTTTATAAAACATGGTTGATTGTTTTGTTAAAGAACGCGAGGTTTCGTCGTTTTGATAACCGTTTGAAAGTTTTATTTTGAAAGAAGTTTTCTGTTTAAAGAAAAACTGTACAAAGAAAAAGGAAAGGGACTTATACTCTCTAATATTCGAGAGGCCCACATCGTTTTGAAAATCAATTGATCAATCAAAAAGATTTAAACAATAGTTTCTTTTGAAAAGAAAAATCAAAAAGAAATGGTTTATCGTTTTGAAAAGAATCGTGATCGCTTGTTTTAAAACGGTTTGAATTTTTGACAAAAGTCACCTTAATTAAGTTAAAAAACAAATTTTAAAGCTTAATTAAGACCTAAAAAATTAGGGTTTGATCACAAAAAATATTTACAAGTGATTAGGTTTGAAAAATCAAATAAAAACAATATTTAAAGTATTTAAAAACACTTAAAAACATGTCATTTTAAACCTATTTAAAAATGTATTAAATAAATATTTTTTGGTGATTTTTTTTGGTATGCATAAAATACATATATTAAATGAGGAGTGTACAAAAAATGAAATTAAAATGAGTGAATTTGATTGGTTAAATTAATTGATGAAGTTGTGTAAAAAAAATTGAAGAAAAATAGTTGTAAAAAAATGGTTTGGTCCTGCCAGGGTTTGAACCCACGCCCTCTCTCTCACCAACCAAAACACTTGCCAACTGAGCCACTCTTGTGGCTTGTAATACATACGCCTTCAATTGAATATATTTTGAAACAAATATTTGAATTTTTCAAACCAAAAAACGCGCCAAGAACACAACCCTAACTAATTTTTGAAAATCTCCAAATCAGTGTGGTTTTGATCAAGTAAAGGGTCTATCTCACTCGGTTTTTCACAAGGATCATAAAGGTGTCCTCATAATTCATTTATTTTTGCTCTAAGGGGGTCAATTTTGTGATGAACACGAAGAACCCTAATTCTGAATTTGAACATGAAATCGTGCATGATTGATGAATTGTGAAATTGATTGAGGGTTATTGATCAGTGATAGTGCAGAAACAAGATAGCAACTCAATTTTTCATTTATGATGCATGTATGTATGAGTTTGAAGTTGATAGCACTTACCTTCAAAAACGGCCAAACTGAGAATCGAATCCTGCAATAGAGGTGTTACAGAAGTTGTTTGATGATCTGGATAGCTTCAATGGACCTTAGGGAAGGTGTTTGAATGCTTGGAGTTGATTGAAAACATCTGGATCAGTTGGTGGAACCCGATCTGCAGTAGGACCAAGTATGAATCGAGCTTGATGATTCTGAGGTTATTGGCTATATGTGATGGATTGTATAGTTCATATGTGATATATGGATGATGTTAGAAGTGATAGTTTGGACAGAGATGAGCTAGAATGGAAATTGACATGATAAGGTTCATTTCATGTTCATATGGAGGTTGAAGAGTGAATCTGGGTTTTGGGTGTTTTTGGGGTGTGTGGATGGATCAAACACATCCCACATGATGTTTATAAGTTGTGGGAGGCATCACTTTGCTCAGAACTTCAAGGGTTTGGAGGTTGGGATTTCTACCTCACTTTGAAACTTGAAACTTGCAATTCAAGAAAGAAAAGAGAAAACCTATAATTGTGAGGTTTCGGTGTGATTTGAAGAGTGATTTGCACCTCTATTTATAGGCCAAGAGTTCTGAACTCAGAACTTTGCAAGTTGATCAAGAAGTGATGATTTGGCTTAAGAGATAAAAAGGAATCTTTTACATTTAATGCAAAATGGTTAAAGTAACTTAACCATGGTCATTCTTCCAAGCTTCTTATCCTCTTCCATTCTGATCTTCAAATCAGAAAATATCTTTCAATTATTGCTTCTATGCATCATTACTTGGATTATAGGTCATGTAGTGTAAGAACTTTGTGAAAATGGCTTGAAATTTCATGCATAATGACCTCTAATGACAAAATTCAAAATCATAGCTACACTCTATATTTTTTCATGCTCTTGGACATTTTGGAAAGCTCATATTACACACTTCAAAACCCTAGTTGAAAGTTTCTTCAAGACCTTTAAGGAAATGGGTGAAAAAGATCCATGAACTTTGAAGAAAATGAGGTTTTAAGTGAAATTTTCAAAAGATACCAACTTTGAAGCTCCATATCTCTTAAATGGTTGATCTCTTGGAAAAAATTATATGTGATAAAGTTGTTCATTGGATTAAAATCTACAACTTTCATGTTGGAAGTTTTTTTCAGTTTGTAGGTGAAATTTTGAGAAATTCCCTTCCAAAGTTTGGAAAAAACCATTGAAAAACACTTAGAAAATTTTCTAAGTATAAAAGTCAAACTTTGACTTTTTGATTCTTGATTGATTTTCTTGATTTTTCTTGATCAAATAACTTCATATATCATATATTGATGATTCAAAACTTCAAAAGTCAAGGTTGACCAAAATTCCCCAAAAGTCAATGGTGATCTTGTACAGTTGACTTTTTCAAACGAATCGCGTTTCTGGAGATTTTAAATGAACCAAGCTATCCTCACCAAATGAATGGTATGAATGGATCATATTGAGTTATTGGAGGACCTTGAGCCATGGTTTAAGTTATGGCACCATGTTCTGATTAAAAAGTTAGTTGTTCAGTGAATTAGGTCAAAAACCCTAATTGTCGACCTGATGAAATTGATGACTGTGGATCTTGAATTGAGATGTAATTTCCATTGGATGTTGTTATAGGGATTATTTGAAGATGATTGAAACCTTTGATTGACTTCCTGGGGATTTTTAGGGTTTCCCAAATGTGATCCCTGATTTCAGTCCCTGATAGTTCAAAAAACCCTAATCTGATGATTTGAAATTTCACTGTTGATCAATCCTTGTGTAGGAGATGTCTTGAGCCAATAGATTAGGCCAAAATGATGTACTTGGGGTCTTGAGGTCATGTCCCAAGTCATTAGGTCAAATCCTGAGCAGAAGTCAGGAGTATGCTATCTTCAGTCAAAACCCTAATCTGGTTGATTCAAAGCCTCTGAGCTTGTTGAAATGAATCTTTGAGGACCAGATGTTGATTGTTGATGAAGATGGTTCTTTTGAGATGAAGGGAAAACAAAACCCTAATTGATTGTTGCTTGTACTGATGAGTGATTTCTTGATTAAACCCTGCTGAGTCACAAGTAGCAAACACAAACTATGCAGTTTGTTAGAGATGCAAATGATGCATATGCACATGATATGAGGTGGTATCTTAGGTCAAAAATTGGGGTATGACAGTATGAATACATTATTGTGTGAAAGGTGTTATGAATACATTATTGTGTGACGGATTTTGATAATGACTTTGTGTTGGAGCCTTTAATTGTGTTTGAGCAAAGTTAGTTTAATTGACCGTATTGTTCTGTTCATACTTTGTAGGACCAGGACTGTTTGCTCGTCGAATTTTGAGAATTTCGGGCTTATTCTGATTTAGTTATTGTAAGAGATGATTTAGTTATATGTATCTGTTGCAAACATGTGAATTGAACTATAATGGTGTATATATTTTATTTTGGGTTATAATGGTATAAGATTGATATATAATGGTATATAATGTCCTACATACGGATTTTTGTTGAAATAATGGTATATATATATATATATATATATATATATATATATATATATATGTATGTGTGTGTGTAAGGATTGAATTACAGGTTTAGGGATTATTTCCAAAAATATTACAGGTTGAAAATAAAAACAAATTACAGGTCAAACTGGGAGGCTTATATTACAGGTTGCACTTTAAAATATTGCGTTTAGCAACGAAAGCGCTTTTAAAAACGCTCTTAAAGGCCTACCTACGAAAGCGCTTTTTAATAAAAAAACGCTGCTTAAGATGATAAAAGAAAGCATGAAAGCTGAAAAAATGCGTTGCTAAAGGCTGTGGTGTCGTTTTTTTTACCTCCCCGTTTCGCTTGGGAGGACGGCACGCTAGACCCTTCACGCGAAATTTGGAAGGAGAATGCGCCCGTGGTGGGATGAATTTTGTTTCAGTTCTTCCTACGATATCACATGAACTTTCTTATTTGTCCTACGAGTAGGAAAGGGGAAAAAAGATCTCAACTAAATCCTAGGAGTTTGCTAAGTGTGGGGATTCACCTAGACTAGAAATTCTGGAGTCCGGGGGGTCGGTTATACATAGGGAAGAGTTTAAGCACCCTACATATCTGTAGTACTCTACAGGAACCTTCTCTGTGTCTAAATGTGTTTGTGCTGCTAATAATTATTGGGAAAGTTTCTCCTTTGTGTTAGGAGATGGAATTGAATTGAATAAAAGAAAGACAGACAGACTGACTGACTATTTTTGGTATTTTATTAGCTCGCTGAGATTCCTTGTGAACCTCATGCCTACATATCCCTAATGGAAGTCAGAGCTTAATGTAGTTCGGGGAACTAATTAATTATTAATTATTTTTGGGTGCCTTGCTTGAAGCTCAAGGTTGAAGCTTGAATTAAATCTCTATTTACAGTAAAGAGACATAAAGTCATCTTTATAGAGAGGTATTTCTACTATTCCACCACAAACATTAAAAGAGTGACAGAATAACTGAATTCATTTCATTCAAGAGGGGGACCTTACTTGTGTATGTGCAAGTATACCAGTCAAATGCCTCTTAAATGAAAGAAAAATGCTCATCCAAATTAGGGAAAGTTACCACATGTCTGGGTTTTACTGCCAGCTCATGCCTTTCAAAATCCTAAATGGGAGACTTGATTAAAATGAAATGTAATGTTTGTTTGTTTGAATGTGGTGAGATAGAGGAAAGATCTCTCTATAGAGATAAGCTATGTCTATCTACTGTATAAAAGATTTGATTTTTAACTGGCTTGTATGAGGCCCAAGCTTGAGGCTTTTTGATTAATGTATTATTTATTGACTCTGGGAGATGATTCCACTGGGGGTTAATTACAAGGAATTTTTGTATTCTGTACAAAGCCCAAAATTGAGGCTGACTCTAGCTAGAAAAAATATTATTTTCTGCCTTGTACAAAGCCCAATGTTGTGGCTGACTGAGTATGAATGACTGTAATAGGGAAAAGATCCTAGATGTTAGGAATCTTTGACACATGAAGTATGGTTTATCTGCCTTGTACAAAGCCCAAGGTTGTGGCTACCTGAATGATGAAGGACTCACTGGGGAGACTCTATTATCTGCCTTGCACAATGCCCAAGGTTGAGGCTGACTATTAACAGGGGAGTTTTATTGTTTTGGTGCCTTGTATGAAGCCCAAGGTTGAGGCTAACTGTTTTTGTTGGGTTTTGACTCTACTGAAGGATTTATTTATTAAAAGACTGATTTTTTTTGGAAGCTAACCCTTTCCAGGGATTTTGTCTCAGCTGGTGAGTTTATCTTTTGAAAGCTATGTAGTTTTGAACTTATTTTGGCTCTAAGCAAATGGGTAAGAGGTTTCACCGGGAATAATTCCTCTTTGGGTGGATGTGTCCTATTTTTTGGATTCTAAGGTTTTTGCCAAGATGTTTCACCGGGAATAATTCATCTAGGGGGTTTGAACTACAGATCTCTAATTAGGAAAGAGCCTTCACTGGGAAGACATTCTCAATCCTAGGCCATATTCCTATAATATATATATATAGTTTAACTGTCCTAGGGTTTACACTCAAACATAGTTCTAAACAAATATATGCACAGTTTATATTTGACAGTAATTTAAACAAATACTGTAAATCGAAAGCTTGTAAAGCCTAACCTGGATGGAGTGGAGGCCTTTGAAGAAGTATGTACAAAGCCTTACCAGCAATTGATGGATAACAGTTGAATATATATATATATATATATATATATATATATATATATATATATATATATATATATATGATAAACAGTTAATGTTTCTTTTGAAAACAGAAGAAGTGAAGATGGACATAGGTCACATAGGTATCTGAAGAGTTTCACCGGGAATAATGCCCTTCAAATACCAGAAGAATGTTTTGAAAACAGAAAGGAGATTTTGAAAATACAGTTTTTGAAAACAAACTATGAAAAGAAAAAGGTGTTGGGTCTTACACTCTAATAGAGGCCCACTTAAAAATGATTTACTGTTTATGAGAAACAGTTGAAAATGATTGAAATGATATAAGGTTTTGTTGTTTGAAAACCTTAATCATCCGTTTAATTGGAGACTGAAAACAGTTTTGAACATTGACAAAAGTCAACTTAATTAAGGCAAAGTTGAAATCTATACCTAATTAAGACCTAAATAATTAGGGTTTTATCATAAAATTACTCACAAAGTAACTAGGTTAAAACAAAATGAAAATATATATTTTCAAAGTATTTAAGAAAACACTTAAAATATACTATTTTAAACCTAATAAGAATATATGAAATAAATAATATTTTTATGATTTTTTTTTATTATTCACAAAATAGATATATTAAATGACAAGTGTGTAAAAAATTAAATTAAAATGAATTAATTTGATAGGTTAAATAATTGTTTGAAGTTGTAAAGAAATCAAATGGAAAAAGTGATAAAAAATATTGTTTTGTCACTACCAAGGCTTGAACCCACGCTCCCATGGTCACCACACAAAACAAAGCCAACTGAGCTACACGCTCAGTGTGACTAAAGAGGGATTCCAATTGGTTATATATAAAACACGCGCGTTAAAATGAAAAATAAAAACAAAAGGTCTGAGGGGGGGATCGAACCCCAGACCTAAGGCATGAGAAAGTGAGAGGCGCTTGTAACCAAGTGAGCTGAACGTTTTAGTCGTTCAAAACACGCTTCCAATTGATTATATTTTAAACTTGCTTCTGAGAATTCAAAAAAACGCGCGCAAAGCAACTTCATCTTCAACCTCACGATTTCAATTTCTGGAAATCCTATCTCCCTTAATTCTCAACTAAATTCAAAGATGTAAAGATGGATTTTGCTTGTTTTTGGACGAGGATCATGATGGTGTCCTTTAATTTCATTTATTCTAAGTGTAACACAAAATTCGCAAGCATGAACACTAAGAACCCTAAAACTGAAATTAAACATGAAATACTATATATGCATGATTTGATGCAATTGATTGAGGGCTAATGATCTATGAAGGTGCAAAAACCAACTGGTAACTTCATTTTAAATTTATCATGCGTGAATCATAGAGTTTGAAGCTTTTGAAACTTACTTGAAAAATGAAGATTTGGCTCTGATCAAAGTGTGTTGCAGAGTTGTTGCAACGATCCAGATAGCTTCAGTGATCCTCCTGGAAGGTGTTGAGATGCTTAACTTGGACTGAAAGTGCCCAGAACCTCTTGCTCGACCCCAACTGCAACAACTCCATGTGAGAGGTGAAGATGATGATTCCCCACGTACAGAAGTGTTTCAGAGGTTTGGATCACCTCTAAATGACTCCCCTAAGGTGTTTGAATACTTAATTCCAAAGGAAGAGCTCTGGTTTGAAGAATTCGAGTCTTCTTGCCAAAGAACATTTGAAAACCTTAAGTATGAAGAAAGAAGAGAGAAAGCAAGAATTTTGTTGCTTTGGTGTGTTATTTGAATGAGAAAGACCCCTCTATTTATAGGCAAATGGTTCAGAGCAATTGAACATAGCAAGCTTGCTTAGTGAAGTGAGTTTGGTTTCTTAGCCATGAAGAAATTTTGAAAATATCCCAAATGCAATGATGCATTTTCGGGCTAGCTTCCCCAACCATTGATCTTGTATGATCTTAGGGAACGTTTCTGATGCAGAGGAGAGTTCTAATTGGCTTAGAGCAAGATTCCTTGATGATTCACCATTTGCCATAAATTCAAAAATGCAATCATTACATAATCACATGCCTTTGTTTTTGGGAATCTTCTTCAATCCTTATGCAATGATGGAAATTGATGTATGGCATTCTTGCAGATGTATTAGAGGTCGTGTAGCATCACTTAGTGAAGCTAATTGCACAAAATTGCAAAGTTCCAATTTGTACATGACCTATAATTTCACCCTATGAGGCCAACTTTGAACAAGCATAACTCCTAACTCAAAATGAATTTGGAGAAGGTTGAGCACAATTTGGAAAGCCCTAAACATCTACTTCAAATCATTAGTTTGGGGTTTCTTCAGAATCATTTGGGAAAATTGTGAAAAATGAGCCCAAAGTTGGATGAAAACTAGGTTAAAAACACTTAGAAAAATTTCTAAGTTTTTTATAACCTAAAGCTTGAAAATTCCAAATCTCTTAAATGGTTGATCTTTTGAAAAAATTTCCTATGTAAGATGTTGTTTTATTTTGCAAGATCTACAACTTTCATGTTGGAAGTTTTTTGAGTTGTGTAGGTGAAATTTTGAGTTCCCACAATGCCCTCAAAAACCCTAATTCCCGACTTTTCGCTCCTTGATGATTCTTCTTGAATTTCTTTGGTCAAATGACTTTAATATCCATATATTGATGATATTGGTCTTTGAAAGTCATGGTTTGACCAAAAATCTTAAAAGTCAAAGGTGATCCCATACAGTTGACTTTTTCCAAATAAAGTGAGATTTTGGACTTTTGTGTGGAATTAAGATCTTCTCCTCAAATGAGTGATGTAAATGGGTTATATTGAGGTAGTAGAGGTTATTGAATCATGTCTTGAGTTTTTGATCCATGCCCTGATTAAAAGTCAACTATCCGGATGAATTAGGTTAAAAACCCTAATTGTCGACCAGATGAAATTGGTGACTGTGGATCTTGAATTGAGGTGTGATGTCCAGTGGATTTTATTGTATGGATCATTTGAAGATGATTGAAGTCTTTAATAGATGTCCTGGAGCTTTTTAGGGTTTCCCAAAGGTGATCCCTGATTTCAGTCCTTGATAGGCTCAAAAACCCTAGTCTGGTGACCTGAGTAAACCTGTACTCAGATGACTGGGTGTCTAATCAATCACAGGTGAATATAAAAGTGAAGCTTTTGAGTCCTATGATTGTGTTAGAGATCAATCCTTCTATTGATTGATTCTTTGCCTGAGTTGTCTTGTCTTTGAACATCCTTGATTAAATGCCAGATGAAGAAGTGACTGCTCTGGGTACTTGTTTTGACCTGATGAAAATCCTGAAGATATGTCATCTCAGGGGGGTCAAAAATTAGGGTATGACTGATGCCCCTATTTAAGTTTCTTTTATCTGGAGGGTGAGAGATTGATATCTCGATCTCTCCTGCGTGAAAGAGACTTAAATATCAAAGAATGCCCGAATTTTGGGCGCTCCTGAGAAGTTGTAATTGATAAAATCTTTTTATGACTTGATCCCGTTGTCGCACTTGGCGGGGGATGAGGGGACAAACTCCTGTAGAAATACTTGATGTGGATTCTGGTGAATGGATGGCAACGTAGGATGCGCAATCCATCTTCTTTAACTAAGTGTTGACACTTAGAAAAAGGCAAACAACCTCCCCCTTGTTTCGGATGTCCATATCTCGAAAATGGTCTCAGTCGTGTTTGGACAATATCTCAGATAAAGAGAAAATTTCCAAAGATTTGTTTCTTCATCAAACTTCTTACCAGCACTTGGAGGTAAGATACCATTTGACGGTAAATAAAGAAACTTCAAAGGTTTGTTTCCTCATCAAACTTCTTACCAGCACTTGGAGGTAAGATACCATTTGACGGTAAATAAAGAAACTTCAAAGGTTTGTTTCCTCATCAAACTTCTTACCAGCACTTGGAGGTAAGATACCATTTGATGGTAATAAAGAAACTTCAAAGGTTTGTTTCCTCATCAAACTTCTTACCAGCACTTGGAGGTAAGATACCATTTGATGGTAAATAAAGAAACTCCAAAGGTTTGTTTCCTCATCAAACTTCTTACCAGCACTTGGAGGTAAGATACCATTTGATGGTAATAAAGAAACTTCAAAGGTTTGTTTCCTCATCAAACTTCTTACCAGCACTTGGAGGTAAGATACCATTTGACGGTAAATAAAGAAACTTCAAAGGTTTGTTTCCTCATCAAACTTCTTACCAGCACTTGGAGGTAAGATACCATTTGACGGTAAATAAAGAACTTTCAAAGGTTTGTTTCCTCATCAAACTTCTTACCAGCACTTGGAGGTAAGATACCATTTGACGGTAAATAAAGAAACTTCACCATCCCTCCTTTCAACTTGACGTTTTTGAAGGATTGTCATATGGTCCCGCGCTCTTTTGAGGGGCTAATGACTTTGCTCGAAAGTGGATGAACTGTCTTCGGGAAGAAGACTACCATTCATCTACTTATGCTGAGGAATCTGAACTATCTTCTGGACGAAGACTACCATTCACTGACTCCGTTGGGGATCTTTTGTCGATCTGCTGGGGAAATACCAAACATCTGAGGAATTCAAAATGCGAAACAAACTATCTTATTTGAAGAAGATTGTCGAGCGTCGCTCTGCAGGAGATTCTCAATTGGGGAATTCCAAAAGTGAACAAACTATCTCTTTGAGGGAGACTACCAGTTGTTGACTTGCTTGGGGAATTTTGGTGTATGAACCTTCTTTATAAAGAAGAAAACCCTTTCACAACTTTGCAGGGGAATCTTGAGTATATGCCCAAGTAATTTGGGTATTAACACTATCAAAACCTGGCTCGACTATGCTAATTACGCAAATATGGTGTGAGACAAAATGCATGAATATTACGATGATTATGAAATGCAAAGTGAATGTGAATAGAATTGTCGCGGATGTAAAATCCTATGACTCGAATCTTGTTGATCAGAAGATGTCTTCTTCTTGTAGTTCGAACTCTGTTGGGGATACCTGGTTATCAGTTGTCCGCTGTCCGAAGTGAGTGATATGAATTGAAGTGAAGATCCGTCATCAGGAGATGTTCGCAAAGCGACCTCATGGGGAAATCTTGGTTCCCGGAGTCTCAACCGTTCTCGGAGTAGCTGTTTGCATTCTTCCTATTGTTTGTAAACCTTAGAAAGAAAATTTCACCTCTAATTTTTTGCAATAAATTCATTTTTATTTTATGAAAACATTTCGTTAAAAAAAATGACTGTTTAAATTAAAAACGCATTTCAAGAAACTGAAAAAGACTCGATTGCAAAGAAAGGCACAAGGCTCAAATTATTATTTACGAAATGGTAATCAGTCAAATGCTTGATTCCATGGAGTATTTACAAAGATGAAATTGGTAATTTTTCGGGAAAAGGGCTACGATGAAACGTGACGACCGTTATCTTTCCCTTCCACTCCGAGTTGCGCTGTATTCGTGCTTCGTAGAAGATGACCTACTGCTAATGAATACTCCGTTATGGATTTTTGAATGATCATGTTTGTCCTGAACACAGTTACTTGCCATATATCCCTAACTTTTGCGTAAACTACCCCTCTCGGGTTTTAAGTCTACCGGGATTGATTATTTATTTTTTATGTCTCTAACTTTTGCCTGAATCGCCCTTTCGGGTTTTCGATTCACCGAGACGCTCTCTTTTGCCTAAGTCGCTCTTTGCGAGTTTTCAACTTAGTGAGCTGTTCTTTTAATTATTGAGGCGAAGTATTTCTTGATTGCGTCGACGTTTACAGGACGGGTGAATTCTTCTCCATCCATAGTCGTGAGTATTAAGGCTCCTCCTGAGAAAGCTCTCTTGACCACGTAGGGGCCGTCATAATTGGGAGTCCATTTCCCTCTCGAATCTGGGAGAAAAGATTGAATCTTTTTGAGTACAAGGTCGCCTTCTTTGATTGTGCGAGGTCGAACCTTTTTGTCGAAAGCTTTCTTCATTATTTGTTGATATAGATGACCGTGGCATAAAGCTGTCATGCGCTTTTCTTCGATCAAGTTCAATTCATCGAATCTGCTTTGACAGCACTCGGCCTCTGTTAATTTTGCCTCCATCAAGACTCTCATTGATGGAATCTCAACCTCTATAGGTAGGACTGCCTCCATGCCATATACAAGGGAGAAAGGAGTTGCTCCAGTCGAAGTACGTACTGATGTACGGTAACCATGAAGAGCATACGGGAGCATGTCATGCCAATCTTTGTAAGTGATGACCATCTTCTGAACGATTTTCTTGATGTTTTTGTTAGCTCCTTCTACAGCTCCATTCATCTTTGGTCTGTAAGGAGATGAGTTGTGATGCTCAATCTTGAATTCTTCACAAAGTTCCTTCATCATTTTGTTATTCAAATTTGACCCATTGTCAGTGATTATCTTGCTAGGAATGCCGTAGCGACAGATGATGTGATTCTTGATAAACCTGACGACAACTTGTCTTGTAACGTTTGCATATGAAGCTGCTTCAACCCATTTGGTGAAATAGTCTATAGCTACCAAGATGAAGCGATGTCCGTTGGACGCTTTTGGCTCGATCATTCCAATCATGTCGATTCCCCACATGGAGAAAGGCCAAGGGGAAGAGAGTATGTTGAGAAGAGATGGTGGCACATGAATTCTATCGGCGTAGATCTGACATTTGTGACACCTCTTTGCGTACTGGTAGCAATTTGACTCCATCGTCAGCCAATAATATCCTGCTCTCAGTATTTTCCTCGTCATGGTATGTCCATTGGTGTGAGTACCAAAGGAACCTTCATGTATTTCTCTCATGAGTACTTCTACTTCTTTTCTGTCAACGCATCTGAGCAGAACCATGTCGAAGTTTTTCTTGTACAGAACATCTTCATTCAGGAAAAATCTTCAAGTTAACTTTCTCAAAGTCTTTCTATCTTTCTTTGACGCCCCAAGAGGGTACTCTTGCTTTTGAAGAAAGTTCTTGATGTCGTGATACCACGGTTTGTCGTCGATGATTGCTTCTACTGTTAAAACATGAGCGGGCCTATCCAGGAGCATAACATCGATCCGAGGAATGTCATTCCAATGATTTATCCTAATCATGGAAGAGAGTGTGGCTAATGCATCAGCCAAGTTATTTTCTTCGCGAGGAATGTGATGAAAATCTACCCTGTCGAAGAATGGTAACAATCTTCTCGCGTAGTCTTTGTAAGGAATTAGCCCTGGTTGGCGTGTTTCCCATTCTCCTTTGATTTGATTGATGACCAAAGCAGAATCTCCGTATACATCCAAGTGTTTGATTCTTAGATCCACGGCTTCTTCGAGACCCATGATGCAAGCTTCATATTCGGCCTCATTGTTTGTGCACTTGAAAGTTAATCTGGCAGTAAATGGAATATGGGTACCCTGAGGTGTAACAATGATTTCCCCAATTCCTCGTCCATAAGCGTTGACAGCTCCGTCAAAGATTAAGCCCCACTGTGATCCTATCTCAGGTCCTTCGTCTGGTAGTGGCTCGTCGCAATCTTTCATCTTGAGGTACATGACGTCCTCGTCCGGAAAGTCGAAACTGGTTGATTCATGACCATTGAGTGGATGGTGAGCCAGGTGCTCAGCTAGGATACTTCCTTTCATGGCTTTCTGAGCGTGATACTCAATGTCATATTCTGATAACAACATCTGCCAACGGGCAATTCTCCCAGTTAAGGCAGGCTTCTCAAAGATGTACTTGATTGGATCCATATGAGAGATCAAACAAGTAGTATGTCGAATCATGTACTGGCGGAGACGCTTGGCAGCCCAGGCCAAAACACAACACGTCTTCTCGAGCATGGAGTAGCGGGATTCACAGTCAGTGAATTTCTTGCTTAGGTAGTAAATGGCATGCTCTTTTCTTCTCGTCTCGTCTTGCTGTCCAAGGACACAACCCATGGAATCTTCTAAGACGGTTAAGTACATTATCAAAGGTCTTCCTTCCACTGGAGGAGACAAAATGGGTGGTTCGAGCAGATATTCTTTAATGCTGTCGAACGCTTTCTGACAATCGTCTGTCCAGACGCAACTTTGATTTTTCCGTAGAAGTTTGAAAATAGGAGCGCAAGTTGCAGTCATGAGATATATGAATCTCGAGATGTAATTCAGACGTCCAAGAAATCCTCTAACTTGTTTCTCGGTTCTGGGTGAAGGCATTTCTTGAATTGCCTTGACTTTGTCTGGATCTACTTCAATTCCTCGTTTGCTGACAATGAAACCAAGGAGTTTTCCAGAGTAGACACCAAAGGTGCACTTGTTGGGGTTTAGGCGAAGCTGAAACTTCCGTAAGCGTTGAAATAACTTTGTCAGATTTTGTATGTGATCTTCTTCATTTTCTGATTCGGCAATCATGTCGTCCACATAAACTTCCACTTCTTTATGCATCATGTCATGGAAAAGCGTAGTCATGGCTCTTTGATAAGTTGCCCCTGCGTTCTTTAGTCCAAAAGGCATAACACGATAGCAGAACGTGCCCCAGGGGGTGATGAAAGCTGTTTTCTCCATGTATTCAGGTGCCATTTTGATTTGGTTGTATCCTGAAAATCCATCCATGAACGAGAAAACTTTGGATTTTGCTGTACTGTCTACCAACATATCAATATGTGGTAAAGGAAAATCATCCTTAGGGCTAGCTTTGTTCAAATCTCTGTAGTCGACGCACATGCGGACTTTTCCGTCTTTCTTAGGAACGGGAACAATGTTAGCTAACCACTGAGGGTATTCTGAAGTGACGAGGAAACCTGCGTTGATCTGCTTTTGAACTTCCTCTTTGATTTTCATGGCCATCTCCGGATGAGTTCTTCTCAATTTTTGCTTGACTGGAGGGCATTCTGCTTTTAATGGCAAGTGATGCTCCACTATACTGGTATCCAACCCTGGCATATCTTGATAAGACCAAGCGAAAACATCTGAGCATTCTTTGAGCAGTTGTATCAAACTCTCTCTGATCTCTGAACTGAGCGAAGCTCCAATCTTAACCTTTTTTCTGTTTCCATCGGAACCAAGGTTAATGATCTCTAGAGGCTCATTGTATGGCTGAATGGCCTCTTCCTTTTGTTGAAATAATCGTGAAATTTCCTTTGATATTTCTTCGTCTTCTTCTTCCTCTGCCTCGAATACAGGAAACTCAAAGCTTGGAGAAGTCATACGATCGCACGTTTCAACGGGGTATTTTATGATTAATTTGCATATGTGTGATAAATTTTATTTAAACAACGAGGGAAGACTCGGTGTATGCAGTTAATGGAATTTTTGATGTTTTTTTTAGGGTGTTTTTTAGGATTACCAATTTCCGAAAAAAAGAAAAGGAAAAACTAACGACGGAACAAAATGACATTTTTATTTATCGACGGTCATTTCTTGAAACAAAGACCCTATAAAACAAAACTCTATTGCTTTGGGCGAAGCAAAGAGGGACATTTTCCTAAGAAATAGTAAAATGCAAAGCCCTATGAAACATCTCTTCATCCTGGGCTATGGTGAGAGGATAAAATAACGGTGAAAGTTCCTACTTAGGAGTGCGAACAACAGTTGTAACTTCAACAGCTGTCCAATAGTGGCGAACCCCATTGTGCACTAGGTAATCTGGAACCTTAGGTTTAAGCTGGCCTGTCGTAGGTCTTGATTTACCAACCACTGTCTTTGCAACACTCAGACGATCTTCTTCTACTTCAGCAGACTGAGCGGTGTGAGCATACCCATTTCCAAGTGGAGTATGTCGGACTTTCTTTTGAGGAAACTTCCAATCTTCTGAATGGAGAGACTCGTTGTCGGAGACACTTTCGAGATCATCCTCTTCTGTATTTTGGTCTTGCTCTTCTCCCAAGATGGCATTGACTAGATATGTGAACTCTAGATCCGTAGCCTCGGAAGGTGACTTGGGGATATAGTCTTCAATGATGATTTCACCAGTCGATGATGATGAATAGCAAGGGTTATACATCTCTTTTGGCTGAGAGAGGTACTCAAAATCACTGTTCCATCCAGTTGGAACAATATCTTCCAAAGAGGTTTTTGAGCTTTCAGGAGCGGAGTATTTCACCATGTAGTCGAATTTTCCGCTTGGTTCTCCTAATGTATCCCAGGTTTCTTCGGGGATAGGAGGAACTTCTTCTGATGAACCATGACTTCTGGTGGTGAAGCTATTTGTAACTTCGTCATTGCTTGGTCGAGTCTTACTTTCAGATTCCTTAGTCGGATAACAACAAGGTGATTCAGACTATGATAGGGATATGTATCCTGCTTTGTTAAGATAGGATAGCCATTCCTCTTCATCGGTGTTTTCCGTACCGATGGTATTGACTGTTTGTTGAACAGGTTGAAGAAAACCTCCGCTGTGGAAAGTTTCTTGAATTGGAAGAACTACCTCAATTCCTGGAATAGTCTTTGATGATTTTGGAAAGAATCCAACTCCTGTTCTGTTCTTGTTGTTGGTAGGAATATTAATGTGCCCCCAACCACTGGTAGTGCCATCCTTTACAACTTAGATTGCATCTCTGTAGGAAGAAATAGACGCTGCTGTCGCGGGGAAAAATCGTTATCTATTTTCGGGATGAGACACCTGATGCCTTCTTTGGGCTCGAGTGCTCATAAAAATGATTTTTCTTTTGTACGGACCAAACTTTTTATTGTTTCCAAAAGAGGAAAAGGAAAAAAGTTGCAATAACCTTAAAAGTGGGGGAGAGATCTTGGGTAAGAGGGTTGGTTATACGAAGGGAAGGTATTAGCACCCAACGTATCTATAGTACTCTATAGGTTTCTTTGTTTTGTTTATTCCATTCTTGTTATGGTGGAGGTTCTTGTGAGAAAGAGGTGGGACCTAAGGTGTTTGTTTGATTATGCTCGCAAAGATCATCGCGATCCTCTGCATACATATCCCCTAGAGGGAATCAGAGCATCTGTAGCTCGGGGTCTACGGGTGCTAAGGTTTGAGTGGTTTGAGGGAGAAGTTTTGCTCGCCAAGGATACGACCTTGTGCCTACGTATTCTCAAAGGGATGTTGAGAAAGTCAGAGCAATCGTAGTTCCCACTTATGCTAGTGGAAGCAAAGGATAAGAGACAAATGTCATCTAAATGTTCGATGTATCTAATCTATATCATCACATACATCTGTTTGATTTTTTGTTTGAAAATCTTTTCATTATAAGCCCGGGGCCATGCCACTTAGGGTGCTTAGAATGATAAAGATGTTTTTGTTGTTTAACCAACCTTGTGGCAAAAGTTTCAATGAAGTCAGCCTTGTGACAAAAACTTTGATTAATCAGCTAGCCTTGTGGCAAAAGTTTCAATGAAGTCAGCCTTGTGACAAAAACTTTGATTAATCAGCCAGTACGGTGGCAAAACGGTTTGATTGATTAGCCAGCCTTGTGGCAAAAAAGTTTGATAAGTTTGATTGATTGATTGATTGTTTGTGATGACATAGAAGAGATACTCCTATTATAGAGATGATAAATGTCTAATCTCCTAGGGTTTTTTGATTTGGATATTGGGGATGCTTATAAGAAGCCCGTGGGTCCTTGTACGAAGCCCAAGAGGAGGCTATCCGAGGGTCCTTGCATTGTAAGCACAAGAGGAGGCTATGGGAGGGACAATCCAGGGTCCTTGCATTGTAAGCCCAAGAGGAGGCTATGGGAGGGTCACTCCTTTGTACAAAGCCCAAGGGGAGGCATGGTATAGTTGGTTTGAGCTCTTAGAGCGATTTCACCGGGAAACCATACTCTTTGTCCTAACCTAAACTAGTGGAGATTCTTTGCACGAAGCCCAATAGGAGGCTATGGGGAACCTAGTGTTGTACTAAGTTGAACAAGCACATATACCACACATATGAACAAACATGAACAAGTATTAACAAACATGAACAGGTATGAACAATTATATATATGACAAAGTGTGTGTATATAATGGAGTTTATGAAGGAAATATACCTGTAAGCATGATCCATTTGTATATACAGGGCTCGGGACTCATATTCGGGGAGAGGTCCACTTGAGTTTATTCAAAGCTATGTAAACAGGTATTTACAAAGGGGCTTGGGACTTATACCTACATGGAGGCCCATGGTATATTTTTGGGAAGATTTAAAGAAACCTTCATTTTTGGTTTGTTATTCAAAGTTCAAAATCAAATTGATCGAGATATGTACAACAAGGTGTATGTACAAAAAGGCGTACAATGAAATACCTAATTTTATGTACTGGAATGGGTATGTACAAAAGGGCTTGGGACTTATACCTACGTGGAGGCCCGTGTTTTATTTTATAAAACATGGTTGATTGTTTATTAACAGAACGCGAGGTTTCGCTTTCGAAAAACTGTTTGAAGGTTGTTTGAAAAGTTTATTTGTTTTGAAGACTGTATAAAAAGAAAAGAAATGGGACTTACACTCTCTAATATTCGAGAGGCCCCACTGTTTTGAAAAACAATGGATGATTTGAAAGTGACTTGATTACTGTTGTGAAAACAGTTGATTGAGTTTTAGGCTTACCTCAAAGAATGAGAAAATTGGATTTCTGAGTTTGAGGTGTTACCTTGATCTTCAGATGTTAGGCATTCACACCAGTAGAAAAGAACGTCAGATAAGTTCACAGCTTACAGCATTCTTTGATCATCCAGTAATTGTTTAAGGACTTCTACAGCAAATGGAAAACCAAACAAAACAGACAAATCCCAAAGACAACGGAGAAATAATCTCGGAGTCTCGGATGAAGGTAGAAAATTCAAGTGATGTGTGCAAAATAACCAAAGATAAATTAGATAACTTAAATGATTAATTACACGAAAATTATATGAAAATATCAAAAGAAAATTAATTTTAAAAGAAGATATTTTTGTGTTTTTTTTCATGAAAAGAGAGAAAATAGTTAGAAACATAAACATAAATATGCATCTAATATATTTTTTGGGATTTTTTTGGACATTCATAAAATATATATATTAAATGAGAAGTGTGCAAAAAATGAAGTTAAAATGATAAGTTTTGATCATTAAAAGAAATAAGAAAATAGGAAAAAAAACAAAAGAAAATAAAAAGTGAAAAACACTATTCATCATCTTCCAACCCGTATTCCCTTTTTGGGTGATTTTTTCCACTTTCAAACCTTCATAAATTCCTCATTTTTTCATCAAATCAGGCGTTCCAATATACCGTTTCGAAGGGAATTTCATGAGGAATCCAAATATGTATGTAGAATTCATTTATTTCAAGTGTAGCTCACGGAAATAAGCAAAAAACAGAAGAGAAAAATGAAAACTTACCTCAAAGTGTGAAAATGTGATTTTGCTTGGAGCAACTTCCATAAGTGTTTTGATGATTTCTACAGCTTCTATGACCTCCCAGGAGTGTGTTGATGTGCTTAGCTTTCTTGGAATCCTTCTAGAATTCTCTATCCAAATCAACTCGTAATATGAAAAAGTGAGATATGGAGATGTTGATGGAGGTGTTCCAGAAGTTGTTTTATGGTTTGGATCACTTCTATATGATATATGTGAGGTATTTGAAACGATAAATCAAGAAATGCACGAGTGGATTATGAGTTTGCATGTTAAGGCTTACTTTGTGCATATATGGAGGTTGAATGGTGAAAACAAGCATGAAAGTTGTTTTGGCTTGTGAATTGGTTCAATTAAGATTCAAACAACTTCTAAATGGTATTTGGAAGAAGTTTGAATGACTCCTTTGGTTAGAACTTGCAAGATTTGCAATTTGGCATTCTAACCACTTTGAAAGCTTAAGAACTTTGAAAAAAATGGAAGAATGAGAAAATAAGTTCTTGGACAAGTTTTGGAGTGATTTGCAATGAAGTGAGGCCTTCTATTTATAGGAAAAGATTATGAATTGGATTGCTTGCAAATTGAAAATGCCATGATGAATTTTGTGGAAAAAAATGGCATGGAATATTTTTCTCATTATTACAAAGCTTAACCATGGTTAAAGCTTTCAAGTGTTTCACAAATTCTTCTAACTTGATCATAAAGATAAGATTCTTGCTTGCATCATTTTATTTGATCATATCTTGCATTATTGGTCATATAGTATAAGAACTTTGTGAGAAAATGGTGAAAATTCAAGCATAATGGTCACTAATGTCAAAATTCAAAACCATGGCTACACTCCATATTTTTTCATGCTCTTGGACATTTTGGAAAGCTCATATTACACACTTCAAAACCCTAGTTGAAAGTTTCTTCAAGACCTTTAAGGAAATGGGTGAAAAAGATCCATGAACTTTGAAGAAAATGAGATTTCAAGTGAAGTTTTCAAAAAGTACCAACTTTGAAGCACCATATCTCTTAAATGGTTGATCTTATGGAAAAAATTTATATGTGTCAAAGTTGTTTATTGGATCAAAATCTACAACTTTCATGTTGGAAGTTTTTTTCAGTTTGTAGGTGAAATTTTGAGTTATTCCCTTCCAAAGTTTGGAAAAAACCATTGAAAAACACTTAGAAATTTTTCTAAGTATGAAAAGTCAAACTTTGACTTTTTGATTCTTGATTGATTTTCTTGATTTTCCTTGATCAAATGACTTCTCATATCATATATTGATGATTTAAAACTTCAAAAGTCATGGTTGACCAAAATTCCCCAAAAGTCAATGGTGATCTTGTACAGTGGACTTTTTCAGACGAATCGCGTTTCTGGAGATTTCAAATGAAACAGGCTATCCTCATCAAATGAATAGTATGAATGGATCATATTGAAGCATTAGAGGATATTGAGCCATGATTTGAGTTGTGGCACCATGTCCTGATTAAAAAGTCAGTTGTTCAGTGAATTAGGTCAAAAAACCCTAATTGTCGACCTGATGAAATTGATGACTGTGGATCTTGAATTGAGATACAATTTCCATTGTATATTGTCATAGGGATTATTTTAGGATGATTGAAACCTTTGATTGACTTCCTGGGGATTTTTAGGGTTTCCCAAATGTGATCCCTGATTTCAGTCCCTGATAGTTCAAAAACCTAATTCTGAGGATTTGTCTGATCAATCTTTGTGTAAGAGATGTTTTGAGCCAATGGATTAGGTCAAAATGATGCACTTGGGGTCTTGAGGTCATGTCCCAAGTCATTAGGTCAAATTCTGAGCAAAAGTCAAGAGTATGCTGTCTTCAGTCAAAACCCTAATTCAGTCGATTCAAAGCTGTTGAGTTTGTTGAAGTGAATCTCTGAGGACCAAATGTTGATTGTTGATGAAGATGATTCATTTGAAATGAAGGGAGAACAAAACCCTAATTGATCATTACTTGTACTGATGAGTGATTTCCTGATTAAATCCTGCTGAGTCACAAGTAGCAAACACAAGCTATGCAATTTTGTTAGAGATGCAAATGATGCATATGCAAATGATATGAGGTGGTATCTTAGGTCAAAAATTAGGGTATGACAGATGCCCCTATTTAAGTTTCTTCAACCTGAGATATGAAGATTGAAAATCTTTATTTTGACAGGGTGGAAGAGACTTAAATATCAGAAGACGCAAATTTTGGACCTAAGATACCAAAATTGCGGATGATGCAAGGATATCTTTACCGAGGGAATATCAAGAACTGACTCCACTGGGGAAAAGAGATTGGGAAGGATGTCTCAATCCGTTTTAGGAAGAGAATCCGTTTTGTTCTTTTTGGGAAAGCAAGTGTATGCTTCACCGGGGAATGATAGCTTTGTAAGAAAAGCTTACCTATCGACATTATCGACTATCAGCACAGGGATAGACTTGTTTAATAATGTGAAGGTGAAAGGTATGAAACTGTATTACCGACTATCAGCATGGTGATAGACTTGACAAGGTAAAAAGAGTTTCAAAGGTTTGGTTAATATTACCGACTATCAGCCTTGTGATAGACATGTTGAATAATATAACCAGAACAAAAGGTTACCGACTACCAGCCTCGTGATAGCGGTTTTGAAGACATGATCAATTATCAGCCAAGTGATAAAATGATCCTGGAGACTTTGTTAGGGAAATTACTGGTTATTCAGCCTTGTGAACAGTAATAAGGCCCTGATCGTCAAATGATCTTCATGATTGATTTCCTTGAGAGGAAAAGGCTTTTGAAAGAGAAATAAGCTGCTCAGATGATGAGGTTATTGCTTATTGTCTATTTTTCACGACTCTGTTTGGAGAATCGGAATTTGAATCTTTGGTAAAGACAGGGTTCTAACCAAGAATGAATTGGAAAGAAATAGTCAAACAAGACTTTGTACCCATGAGGAATGAACTCAACTGGGGATTTCCTCCTTTGTTTTGAAAGGAGAAACTAAAGCAACCTTCTTCCACGAGGAATGATCTCAGTGGGGAACTGGAGAAAGAATGTGTTCTTTTCTGCTTATGGGTGACAACCTACTTGGAGAGATGACACGCCCATATTTGTTTCTTTTTCTTTTTCTTCTTTTTTCTTCTTTTTTATTTTGGTTTTTTTTTTTTTTTTTTTTGAGGATAGATATATCCTGAACAAGTGATTATTAAAAAATGCAAGAATGCATAAATGATGCAAATATGATGAATGTCATGAATGTCGCATGCATGCTAACAATACTGACAGACAAAGAAGTATATACTGGAGAGGGACCGATGCCGCAATACAACCAGATACTTGGCAAATGTTCTTCAACACAGTGTAGATAACACGGGGGATGAATGGTGTTGCGTGCTTTAAACTTCTCTGGGGAAGATAAGCATCTTTACTGAGATGGAAGAGCTTCTTCACTGGAGATTGGAAATCTTCGTCACTAGGGATAAAAGACCTTCTTCACTGGGGATAGAAGAGCTTCTTTATATGGAGATATCTGTTGATGTTCCTTCCGTTGTTCACAACTCAAAGGAAAGTTTCGCTTTTATTTTGAAAAAGAAAAGTGAAGTAAATTCATTTAAAACTTATTTTTTTTTCTCTTTTTTTTTTGTTTCAAAAGCGAATAACACAATTAAAGCGTCATTTTGCAAGCTGAAAGAAATTAAAGACTGCAAACAAATGGGCACAAGGCTCAAATTTATTTAATAGGATGGTAACCAGCTAAAGGCGTGATTCCATGGAGTATTTACAAAAGTTGAAAATGGTAATTATGCGGA
The DNA here is from genome assembly GCF_029867415.1 of Vicia villosa. Taxonomy (NCBI): domain Eukaryota; kingdom Viridiplantae; phylum Streptophyta; class Magnoliopsida; order Fabales; family Fabaceae; genus Vicia; species Vicia villosa. Next base: position 312,185 of record NW_026705713.1, on the reverse strand, counting down.
AAAGGCTACATTGAAAGCAATAACCACTATTCCCTCTAATAACTTTGAGTTCCAACTGTGCTTGTTGCTTCAGATTGGCGATGATTTGATTGAAGATCCTTTGATGAAAAGACTCCTCAGGTGACGAAGCACGGACCGATGCAGTTACTTTGTCATAAATCCCTAATTTTTGCCTAGATTGCCCTTTCAGGTTTTCAATCCACCAGGATGAATTTTTTCTGTTTTTGTCTCTAATTTTTGCCTGGACCGCCCTTTCGGGTTTTCAGTCCACCGAGACGCTCATTTTTGCCTAAGTCGCCCTTTGCGGGTTTTCAACTTACCGAGCTGTTCTTTTGTATTTTTTTTAGACAAAGTATTTCTTGACTGCATCAGCATTCACAGGATGTGGGAGTTCATCACCATCCATGGTTGCAAGAGTCATGGCGCCGCCAGAAAATGTTCTTTTGACAACATACGGGCCTTCGTAATTAGGAGACCATTTGCCCCTAGAATCTGGTTGAAAAGACAAGATCTTTTTAAGCACGAGGTCACCTTCTTGAAATTCACGAGGTCGAACCTTTTTGTTGAAAGCTTGTTTCATCCTTGCTTGGTATAACTGTCCATGGCATAGAGCAGTCATACGTTTTTCTTCGATTAAGTTCAACTGATCGTATCTGCTTTGACACCATTCAGCCTCTGATAACTTAGTCTCCATGAGGACTCTCATTGATGGGATTTCAACTTCTACGGGGAGCACAGCTTCCATGCCGTATACTAGAGAAAAGGGAGTTGCCCCTGTTGAAGTACGCACTGAAGTACGGTACCCATGTAAAGCAAATGGCAGCATTTCATGCCAGTCTTTGTAAGTGACGACCATTTTCTGGACGATCTTCTTAATGTTCTTGTTAGCGGCTTCAACGGCGCCGTTCATTTTTGGTCTGTAAGGAAAAGAGTTATGATGCTCAATCTTGAATTCCTCACACAATTCTTTCATCATTTTGTTGTTCAAGTTTGAACCATTGTCAGTAATGATCTTGCTGGGAATACCATATCGGCAAATGATGTTGTTCTTGATAAACCTTACAACCACCTGTCTTGTAACATTGGCGTAAGACGCTGCTTCGACCCATTTAGTGAAGTAATCAATTGCTACCAAGATGAAACGATGACCGTTTGAAGCTTTCGGTTCGATCATTCCAATCATATCGATACCCCACATGGAGAAAGGCCACGGATATGAGAGAATATTGAGTAGAGTCGGTGGCACATGGATCTTATCTGCGTAGATCTGGCACTTGTGACATCTCTTCACGTGTTTGTAACAGTCAGATTCCATTGTCAACCAATAGTATCCTGCTCTTAATATTTTCTTGGACATTGCATGCCCGTTTGAATGAGTTCCAAAGGACCCTTCATGCACTTCATGCATTAACATGTCTGCTTCGTGTCTATCCACGCATCTGAGCAAAACCATGTCGAAATTTCTTTTGTATAGCAAATCTCCGTTCAGGAAGAAATTGCCAGAAAGTCTCCTTAGAGTTTTCTTATCTTTGTTTGATGCCCCAAGTGGGTACTCTTGAGTTTGAAGGAAGCGTTTGATGTCGTGGAACCACGGTTTATCATCGATGACCACTTCAGTTGCAAACACATAGGCGGGCCTTTCAAGGCGCGTAATTCTGACTGTAGGCATATCGTTCCAATGATTGACTTTGAACATGGAAGATAAAGTGGCCAAGGCGTCTGCCATTCGATTCTGATCTCGACGTATATGATGCAATTCAACCTTGTTGAAGAAAGTCAACAGACGTCTTGCATAATCTCTGTAAGGAATCAAGCCAGGGTGGTAAGTTTCCCACTTGTCTTTGATTTGGTTGATCACGAGGGCTGAATCGCCATATATGTCGAGGATCTTGATCCTTAAGTCAATGGCTTCTTCGAGACCCATGATACAAGCTTCATATTCTGCGATGTTGTTGGTACACTCAAATAACAATCTGGCGGAGAACGGGATATGAGTACCCTTGGGAGTGATGATGATTGCTCCAATTCCATTGCCAAAAGCGTTTACTGCTCCATCGAAAATTAGGCCCCATCTTGATCCGGGCTCAGGACCTTCTTCTGGTAACGGTTCGTCACAATCTTTCATCTTCAAGTATAAGACATCTTCATCAGGAAAGTCAAACTTGAGAGATTGATGTTCATTAATTGGTTGATGCGCCAAATGATCGGCGATAATGCTTCCTTTGACCGCTTTTTGAGCACGGTACTCAATGTCATACTCTGATAACAGCATTTGCCATCGGGCAATCCTTCCTGTTAAGGCAGGCTTTTCAAAGACATACTTGATCGGATCCATTTTGGAGATTAACCAAGTAGTATTGTTGATCATGTATTGGCGGAGACGTTTTGAAGCCCAAGCCAAAGTGTTAGGATTAAATTAATGGTAAATTCATGTGTTAATAGAAGTAATTTAGTCTCCAAATCAATGCAAATTGTGATAAATCCATAGGTTTTTATTAAGAATTGAACTGAACAAGTTTAGTTCGTGCGTAAAGCAAATCGAATCACTTGTGGGTTTTATTGTTGCAGGTTTTGAGCTGAATTGGAACTTAAGAAGAACATGAGGAGGATAGAGAGCTTGAAGTCTCAAAGGCAAAGGAAAAAGTTGGTTTTTGCAAAGGTCGCGCCGCGAGAGTTCTTCCTTGCGCCGCGAAAATACCTCTGTTTGAGGGGCGCGCCGCGCAAGCCCGTTGCCGCGTCGCGGTCTCGGCGTTAAAAGCCCAAAAATTCTGTCTAAAAGCCCTAGCTTCCAAGAGAAAAGGGGGGGTTAGAGAACTTTGGCAAGAGCGAAATTAGGAGAGCAATCTGAAGGTGCAGCCACAATCATCAATAGAAGACCAATTCTCTATCAAGCGAAGACATTCCTTTGATGAAGATGAATTCTTCCATTAATCTTTGTGTGTTCTTCTTGTTTATGGAGAGCTAAATCCCTCTTGTTGAGTCTAAGGTAGTAGTTAACCTATGAATATACAATACCATTGATTAATTCCTGTGAACAATTATTTGAATTCATTATCAATAAGAAACCTTGTTTTTATTCTTAAATTATCGTTGAATCCTTGATCGAAAGAAAGGATTTAACTTTTGCCCTAGGTTACTATATTGATTCAATTGCAATTTGCAGAGATGGAATTGTAATTGGGTTTTCATAATTATCGTTCTTAATTACTATTATCGTTAGTGATATTTGGAGAGATCGAATCTCATACCGGTAAAAGTTATCTAATTTGATTTGCAGACATGGAATCTTATTTGAGGATAAGTGAAGATAATGATTCAAAGGATTGTTCTATTGTGAATAATTAATAATTGTATAGGATTAGGTTGATGAACCCTAAAGGCTCAACATCTTTCTTTAATTGTTAACACAAAGTCCTTTACTTGCTTTTATTTTATTATTTGCTTTTGATATTAGAAGTATAAAACAAACCAAACTCAATTTTCCTAACTCAAAATAAACAACTATAGAACGACAGTGATATTAACCAATCCCTGTGGATACGATATATTACCGAAAATATTTACCCAAAAATACTTTCAACAAATTGGCGCCGTTGCCGGGGATTGGTGTCAATATTGCACGCATTGCAATAGTTTTTTATTTTGAGTTCTTTCCTTATTTTTAGTTATATTAATTTTAGTTATTTACTTGTTTTTAGATTTTTTTTGTTTAGTTACTTATTTTTAGATTTTTTTTGTTTAGTTACTTAATTTTAGATTTTTAGTTTAGTTCCTTTATTTTAGATTTTTAGTTAGTTACTTTATTTTAGATTTTGTTATTGCAATAGTCCTTTAATTGTTATTTTTTTTAATTATTATTATTTCTTTATCCTGTTATTTCACTTGTTTGCTAGTTTTGTAGAATTTTGTTTGTCGGCATGTTCGACCCAAATATAAATGCTGCGATTCATGCTCAAAACGAGATCCGTTTTCGACAAATGGAGTATCTCCTTCAAAGTGTGTCACAGTTCACACCTCAAGTTAATGAGTTTCATGATATCGGATGGTGCACACCGGAAGATGCGATGGAATATCATATGGCTAACCATGAATATCAACAACAAAGGCCTTCACACTATAATCATGGTTATCAAAGTGGACCCTCTGAGTTAGAGGAAACCATGAATCAATTCATGCAATTCTCTTTAACCATTCAACATAACCGGGAAACTCAAGATGCTCAACTTACCAAATTCTTAACCGAGCAAAACGTAAGTCAAGTCTCAACTTTTCAAAACCATACGACTTATGTAGAAACTTGCAATGCTACTTCTATAAGGAGTGTAAAAGTGATTGGTGAGGATGTTGGAAAGAAGAGAGTGGAGGAGGAAGTTGATGACAAAGAAGATGTTGTTGAAAAGGATAACATAGAGTATGTAAACATCAAGAAAAATATAGAAGTTGAGTATGAGCTCTCAATGAAGCTACCTTATCCAAGACCTCCTAAAAAAGTAGATGATGTGTTAGTCGAAGGAACAAAAAAGGAGGATATAATCAAAGAAGTCATGAATGAGTTAGAAACTTCAAAAGTTGAAACTTTTTCAAAAGAGAATAGGGTGGACTTAGAGTTGCAGAAGAGTAGTAATGCAAATGAGCATAAACTCTCATTGGAATTACTTCCTCCACAAGTTCCTAATAAAGAAGGGAAGGAGAGTCATTGCTTTCGACCAATGGAAATGTTTAGCCATTTGCAAATCACCATCCCATTTTTAGAAGGTTTAAAGTTAAAGCCAACATTTGTCAAGGATAGGTTCTCACCGACGAAGAAAGTAACGGGTAAGGAGGTTATCTCTCTTGAGGAGAGGAAAAAACAAATGAAGGAAGAGAGATCGCGAGTTGAAGTGGTAAGAATTAAGGATGAAGAAACCAAACAAGCAAACATGAAATACTTTTGGGGCTTCACATTGGTAAGAAAAGTACAAGGGAAAAGAGACAACGGTTGATGATTCAACCATGAACCGTCGAGCCATGCGACGTTAAACGAAGCACTTCGTGGGAGGTAACCCACACTTCTAATGTTTTATTTTGTTTTGTTTATTTTTATTTTTTTCAGGAAATAATCAGGGAACCCGTCTGGTGAAAGCTAGGAGGCAGCAATTGATATTGCGTTACTCTCTGTAAGTCACCCTCTCGGATTTGTTACGAAACATTGAGGTCAATGTTTAGTTCAAGTTTGGGGGGTGGAGCTATTTATTTTTGAATTGTTCAAATTTTCTGTTTTTATTTAATTATGTACTCCCAGTTAGAGTAAGTAGTCCCATAACAAAACGAGAATCTCAAGCAAAGTATCAACAAGGAAGCAACATGTATGAAAAGTGGTAGGAAGTGAATGTTCAAACTTTTTCAGTTTTACTTTCTTTTTCAATAAGTAACAAAGCAGGTATGAATTTTCAAACTCAAACTCTTAATGTGTGCAATGAAACTTAAGGTGTTAGTAAATACTGTCAGAAGTTCTTTATGGTACATTGTTTATTGGATCAGCTTAGCCTTAACCTTTGTGAGGAAAGCTTTCCATTGTTTACTATATGCAGGAGACCATCAATTATTTTGACTTGTTCGTATCATGCTAAACCGGTTGTTGCATCGTCTGTGGAAATCTGTGGAAGTGATTTAGGCAATTGTTTGAATTTGAGAGTTCTTCGAGCCGACTCCACCGTAAAAATTATTTTCTTTTGTGAGAGTGTGATCCTTTGCTAACCATTCTTTGAGCCTGAGGTCAAGGTAAGTATCATAATATGCACCAAGAAAATAGCTGGTGAGGTTTGATCTCAATAAAAAAGTTTTGTTCAGGACCATCAACCATAAAATTTGGTGATGTGTTTTCTCTTTGACCTTTTTAGAAAGTAGGGGAGCATTCATATAATCTGAATACAGGTTGATCTCCAAGTTGGGGAGAGTCACATTCAAAAGAAGAGTAAGTACTTATGGTAATCGGTGAAAGATAAAAGAAGTCGTAGCTTGAAAAAAAAAAAGAGAGAAGTAACAACGTTTGAATATAAAGATTGTTGAAAAAAAAAGTGAAAAAGAAGAATCAAGCTACGAATGAATGAAAAAAAAAGATGGACAGATAAAGGAATTAGAGTTTTAGAGAAAAAGAAATAAGTTATGAATTGGATGCTTCCCTATATTAGGAACAACCCTTGATTATCTTCTTTTCTTTGAATCTAAACCACATTACAACCATAGAAAGACCTTCTGATTCTCAGATTCCACAAGACTTGATGCTAGCAATTTGATGAACGTATGATATGGATCTTTGTTGATTTAATTGTTTGGATGAGTGTTTAACCCCTTTTTTATTCATCATACTTTTTGATGAGAGTGACTAGTGCTGATTCAATTACAATTGTGTAGTGTTTTGAACTTCTGGAGGTAATTTGCTTTCAACGTTTGTTTCATGTGGATGTTCTGAGTTTGCAGGTAGAAGAGGAGTATTTGACTTAGTTACTGGATTGAACCACTTGAGAAAAAACTTTTTGAAAAACTTGTTGCTTGATTGTCGGTAAACTTTGCTGGAGGTAAGTAATTTTGTTTAGGGACAAACAAAACTCTAAGTTGGGGAGAGTTTGTTAGGAGTAAATTAATGGTAAATTCATGTGTTAATAGAAGTAATTTAGTCTCCAAATCAATGCAAATTGTGATAAATCCATAGGTTTTTATTAAGAATTGAACTGAACAAGTTTAGTTCGTGCGTAAAGCAAATCGAATCACTTGTGGGTGTTATTGTTGCAGGTTTTGAGCTGAATTGGAACTTAAGAAGAACATGAGAAGGATAGAGAGCTTGAAGTCTCAAAGGCAAAGGAAAAAGTTGGTTTTTGCAAAGGTCGCGCCGCGAGAGTTCTTCCTTGCGCCGCGAAAATACCTCTGTTTGAGGGGCGCGCCGCGCAAGCCCGTTGCCGCGCCGCGGTCTCGGCGTTAAAAGCCCAAAAATTCTGTTTAAAAGCCCTAGCTTCCAAGAGAAAAGGGGGGGTTAGAGAACTTTGGCAAGAGCGAAATTAGGAGAGCAATCTGAAGGTGCAGCCACAATCATCAATAGAAGACCAATTCTCTATCAAGCGAAGACATTCCTTTGATGAAGATGAATTCTTCCATTAATCTTTGTGTGTTCTTCATGTCTATGGAGAGCTAAATCCCTCTTGTTGAGTCTAAGGTAGTAGTTAACCTATGAATATACAATACCATTGATTAATTCCTGTGAACAATTATTTGAATTCATTATCAATAAGAAACCTTGTTTTTATTCTTAAATTATCGTTGAATCTTTGATCGAAAGAAAGGATTTAACTTTTTCCCTAGGTTACTATATTGATTCAATTGCAATTTGCAGAGATGGAATTGTAATTGGGTTTTCATAATTATCGTTCTTAATTACTATTATCGTTAGTGATATTTGGAGAGATCGAATCTCATACCGGTAAAAGTTATCTAATTTGATTTGCAGACATGGAATCTTATTTGAGGATAAGTGAAGATAATGATTCAAAGGATTGTTCTATTGTGAAAAATTAATAATTGTATAGGATTAGGTTGATGAACCCTAAAGGCTCAACATCTTTCTTTAATTGTTAACACAAAGTCCTTTACTTGCTTTTATTTTATTATTTGCTTTTGATATTAGAAGTATAAAACAAACCAAACTCAATTTTCCTAACTCAAAATAAAAAACTATAGAACGGCAGTGATATTAACCAATCCCTGTGGATACGATATATTACCGAAAATATTTACCCAAAAATACTTTCAACACAAAGCACAACACGTTTTTTCGAGCATGGAGTAACGAGACTCACAGTCTGTGAATTTCTTACTCAAGTAATAGATGGCATGCTCCTTCTTACCGGTTTCATCTTGTTGTCCAAGCATACAACCCATGGATTCTTCCAACACGGTAAGGTACATGATTAGTGGTCTTCCTTCAACCGGAGGAATCAATATTGGTGGTTCTAACAGGTACTCTTTTATACTGTCAAACGCTTTCTGGCAATCTTCAGTCCATACAACCCCTTGATCTTTGCGGAGAAGCTTGAAAATCGGCCCACAAGTAGCAGTCATTTGAGAGATAAATCTGGAGATATAGTTCAATCGTCCAAGAAATCCTCTTACTTGCTTTTCAGTTTTTGGTGCAGGCATCTCTTGAATAGCTCTGACTTTGTCGGGATCTACTTCGATACCTCTTTGGCTGACAATGAAACCCAAGAGTTTTCCAGATCTAACCCCAAAAGTACATTTGTTAGGATTCAAGCGAAGCTGATATTTCCTTAGTCGTTGAAACAACTTCAAAAGATATTCGATATGTTCTTCTTCTGTGCTGGACTTGGCTATCATGTCGTCCACATAAACTTCAATTTCTTTATGCATCATGTCATGAAAGAGAGTAGTCATTGCCCTTTGGTAAGTTGCGCCTGCACTCTTCAATCCAAATGGCATCACTTTGTAGCAAAAGGTACCCCATGGGGTGATGAAAGATGTCTTCTCCATGTCTTCAGGAGCCATCTTGATCTGATTATAACCGGAGAACCCGTCCATGAAGGAAAAAACGTTGAACTTAGCGGTGTTATCAACCAGCATGTCGATATGTGGTAATGGAAAGTCATCTTTTGGACTGGCCTTGTTCAAGTCACGGTAGTCAACACACATTCTGACTTTGCCATCTTTCTTTGGAACTGGCACTATGTTGGCCAACCATTGAGGATACTCAGAGGTGACTAGAAAACCTGCGTCGAGTTGCTTTTGAACTTCCACTTTGATCTTGTTAGCCATATCAGGGTGAGTCCTTCGCAATTTCTGCTTAACCGGCGGACATTCTGGCTTCAATGGCAAGTAATGCTGAACAATATTGGTATCCAACCCAGGCATGTCTTGGTAGGACCAGGCAAACACGTCAACATATTCTTTGAGAAGGTCTGTCAACTTACTCTTGACATCAGCATCAAGCAGCGATCCAATGGTCACTTCTTTTTTATCTTCTTCAGAACCCAAGTTGATCTTTTCTAAAGGCTCTTTGTGAGGCAGAATGGCTCTTTCCTCGTGCTTAAGTAATCGAGAGATCTCGTCCGGGATCTCCTCTTCTTCCTCTTCTTCGGCTTCGAACACAGGAAACTCAAAGTTGGGAGAGGGTATAGGGTTATTGCATTCAATGGGTTTATCAATAGTTAATTTGCACATATGATTTATATTTATTTCAGAAAATTTATGAATGCAAGAGTGTATGCAGATTTTTTTGAAAAGTTTTTTTTATTTTGGTTTTTTAGGATTACCATTTCTAGAAAAAAGCAAAAAAATAAAACATATAATGTAGGGAATTCAAAATGACACTTTATTTATGATTCATTTTTTGAAACAAAGCCCTAAACACAAACCCATTTGTCTTGGGCAGGACAAAGAGGGAAACTTTTAAAACAAAGCCCTATACACAAAGTTATTTGGGCGGAACATTTAAAAGCAAAGCCCTATAAAACATCTCTCTGCTTTGGGCAAGGCAGGAGGTCAAAATAACAGCGAGGTGATTACTTTGAGCGGCGAACAACATTCGGAACGTCGACAGCTTTCCAGTAGCAACGAACTCCTCTGTGTATTATGTATTCAGGAAAATTCTCCCCAGAATTATCTTCAGTATTGACATTGTCTGCTGGTCGAGCAGGATTTGAAGGTCCTGGTTTGTCAACCTTGTTCTTTGTAGAGTTGAAACGGTCTTCTTCTACTTCTTGAAGAGCATAAGATGAGTCACAATCTTCAGAATTTTCAGGATGTATTTCCCAGTCTTCAGGATGAAGAGACTCATTGTCAGCGACACTTTCTGAGTCAGTTGCGGGATCATCTTCCCCTTCATCTTCAAAAATGGCATTTATGTGATAATAACCATCTTCAGGATTATAAACCTTGGCAGATGCGTTGAAGCCGAAATCTTCAGTAATTTCAGGCTGCTGAGAAAATTGACAGGGCTGATAAACCTCTTCTGGTTGACTATTATATTCAAAGGAATCTCCCCATCCAGTTGGTTGGATATCCTCAATCGCAATCTTGTAACTTTCAGGTGCAGTGTATTTCACCATATAATCAAATTTTCCACTTGGTTGTCCCAAGGTGTCCCAGATCTCTGCAGGAACAGGTTCAGTTTCATTGCCTTTGGATTCTCCTGAAGGAGGATATGGTTCTTCCTGAGATATGTATCCCGAGTCATTGAGATAACATTTCCATTCTTCTTCAGGATCGGGTAGACCTTCTTCGATACATTCTTCGATAAGGACGTTAACCTCTTGAGGGATTGGATTAAGGAACCCTCCACTAATGAATGTTTCTTTGATCGGACGAAGGGTTTCATCCTTCTTAGTGCAGTTTGAGAATGTTGGTGAACATCCGAGACCTGCTCTAGTTTCATTCTTGGTCGGGATCACAACTTGCCCCCAGCCAGTGGTAGTTCCATCTTTCACTACTTTCACCGCCTCTTTGTAAGAAGAGATCGATGCTTTCTTTTTGGAAGATTCGTCTTCTAAAGAGAGACCTTGGAACTGAGTTCCTTCCACATCATCAGCACTGATAAAAGAGAAATTGGATAAATGGCTCACCATCAAGGCTTGTTCTCCACTTATCGTTACCAATTTTCCATTTGTTACAAACTTTAACTTTTGGTGGAGCGTAGAAGTTACTGCCCCTGCTTCATGGATCCATGGTCGTCCTAACAGACAGCTATAAGCAGCTTGAATGTCCATGACCTGGAAAGTGATTTGGAATGTATGTGGACCAATTGTCATGGGTAGGTTGACTTCGCCGATAACAGATTTTCGCGATCCATCAAATGCTTTGACAACTACACCACTGAACTTCATAGGCATTCCTTGGTAAGACAAGCGAGCAAGAGTCGTCTTTGGCATCACATTCAAGGAAGATCCGGTGTCTACCAACACATTGGACAAAGAGTCTGACTGACAATTCATAAAAATGTGTAGAGCAAGATTGTGATTTCTGCCCTCCTCGGGGAGTTCTTCATCACGGAAGCTTAAATTGTTGAAAGCTGTTATGTTGGCTATTATCCCATCAAAGTGGTCAACAGTCACATCATGATCTACAAAAGCTTGATCCAAAACTCTCATCAGGGCTTCCCTGTGTGCTTCAGAGTTTAACAGCAATGAAAGTATTGAAATTTTTGAAGGAGTCTGCATAAGCTGATCCACAATCTTGTATTCACTTCTTTTGATAAGCTTCAAAATTTCATCAAAATCAGGATTCACATTGGTTCCACTGGATTGACCAACATCAGTATTTGTATTACTGACAGGAGTTTCCACAGGATTTCCCACTGGAACATTGACAGGATTTTGTCCGGTTGCAGGAGCAACAGGTTGCTTTGAAGGTAGTGGAGTATACACACGTCCACTTCTTGTTACTCGACTCACATCAGCGATATTCACGACAGATGAAAGAGTAGGTAAAGGAACTTCTTGTCCATTCTTTATCATTGTTGCATTGTAGTCGTATGGAACTGCCTTGTCAGAGTCATAAGGAACAGGTCCAGGTAGACAAATGATCAAAGGAGCAACAGGAACCTTCGGCTTGTTGTAAGTAACTTCTATGCGCTCAGGCATGTTGAAATGAGGAACGATGATGTTAACTGTAGGCATTTCCGAGTTGATATCTGAGACTAAAAGCTCATGCGGATAGCATCCTATCATCTTAACTTCATTTTCATCCCTATTTCTGTAGATCTGAATAGTACCATTATCCAACAGAACTTGAAGATCTCTTCTCACAATCGAACATCCATGAGAATTTACACAACATATGCTACAGGAACCATAGTGATGCTGGCGAAAATTCTGCCCTCGACAGAGAGTAGCGTGCATTTGTACCAAATCGGCTCTTGAGAAATTGATATTATAGACTCGATATGGACCAGGACATCCATGATTGGGCAGCGGATTTGCTTGCACATTTGGATTCAAATTTCTGAAAGAGAGGAGATTAGATCTTACCAACCTCTGAACTTCATGTTTCAAAGCTATGCAATTCTCGAGATCATGGCCAGGTGCTCCTTGATGATAAGGGCATGAGACCTCAGCTTTGTACCACCATGGTAGTTTCTCAGGTACGGGTGGTGGTGCTTTAGTTTGAACGAGACCTCTTTCAATCAAAGCAGGGTACAATTCTGT